>NC_136504.1:60814018-60864018 GCF_053919585.1 Euprymna scolopes
GGTTTAAAGTGTTTGGGTATCTTTGCATTTATTTTAAGAATCCAAGGCTTTTTCACTATTTGAACCCATCCTGATTTACGTAAATAAAAGTAAGCTGTTTTAATGGTAATCTAGGTGTGATAAATTAAAAAAAAAAAAAAAAAAAAAAAAACTTTCATAATTTATTCATTTACATATACTAGAATATCCATCTCAGGACAAGAATTGTTTTTTTTTTTTTGTAATTTTTGTTTTGATTCATTTGCAGTGCCAAAAATGTAAATTTGATCAAGTTTGAGATGAAGATAAGTGAACAATTTTTAAAAAAGCAAAATTATAACCCAGAAAAGAGTGGGGTGGGTGGGGGTTTTCAGATTAACCATAAAAAATATAGCTGTTACACTGTGGACCAATTCTTCCATCGGGGCAAATTATCATCATATAAACAGATGGAGTCTTGCGTTTCTGAATTTTTGAGATGAGGGTTGATTATTCATATTATTTGGATTTTTGGTTCCATTCGAAATTCTATGCAGATTCCCGAGTTCAACAGAAAAATTTCTGAGTTCAACAAGATACACTTGAACAAGGTTAGAGATTGCATCGACCAAAACATTGTGAAAATAACACTGAAGATGAGAACAGAAGTCTAAAAAATCTAAATTATACGAGATAGAATCTGGTAGTGTAGATAACCAGTCGTAGTAGTTCGTTCTCTCTTTTTCCTTTTCACTGTTAATGGTCATCGTGCATCTGTTGCACGATTATTCTTATCGTTTTAATATCAACAGTTGTAAAAGTTACTACTAATTAGCAGGACTACCCAGTATTGGCCCGAGGAATTTGGAAGTAATTTATTTTTACAATAACAATTGATTTCCTACTGTTGTCACATGTGAAGCAAATCTTACTGTAAAATAGCAAACGGTTAACCGAGGTAAAACTTTGAGGAAAAAAAAATACCAAATATGCAAGTTAAATAATAATAAAAAAGGGGCTCCTTCAGTCTTTGACAGACTATGGATACCCACGAAGGGGTGCATGCACATGAATTTTTTGTGGCAGGAGGTGCACAATCTCCAACCACACCTCTCCTGAGTCGACATTGTTAAATACCAGTGGCAAGTGAAGTGTCTGTACAGGACGACTGGAAACAAATGCAGAGATAAGCAGAGAGCACGTACAATGCCTAGAATTCCCAAATGGTCACCCATCTGATACTAACCAGACTCAATGTTGCTTAACTTCGGTGATGTGATGAAAGCTGGTAATCTGACGAGAACATGATTATGCCGTAATTATAATTTACTAAATTATAATTAACAAAATTAAATTATAGTTAACAGATAAATACCAAAGTAAGTTTCTACCAAAAAAAAAAAAAAAAAGAAAGTTCAACGTTGATTATTCATGTAAGATTCATTTCAACAGCTAACATATTTTGTCTTAATATGATTCATAGCATAGTAAAGATCAACCTAAATTTTTATTTTAATAGTAAATCATAAAAAAAACACTCAGATTTGCATCATATGTAAAAAAACAAATGGAAACATATGATAATGGGGCAAAATTTTCATTCACTAACGTTTTCAATTTTAATAGTTTTTTGTGAAAGACGACTTAAAATTCTGTATTAAGCCTATAATATTGACAAATACTCCCTTTAAGATTAGACTGCTTTTTTTTTTATATGCATAGAGACAAACAATATCAGGTCCATTTAAGTTGAAATCATGATCATTAAAAATTAAATCAGCTATTATCGACGTAATAACTTTAAGTAACTTAATATATATATATATATATATATATATATATATAATTTTTAAAACATAATTATTCACTGACACGTGTTTCATCGCCTATGACTCATCAGAGTGGCTGAATCTAGTGAAATTAGAAATCGGGGACCCCATGGTAAAAAGCATAACCCCTTACCTTATCTCGCACAACTGAATGTATAGCATTTTTTGTTTTGTAATGTAGATGTTATTAGTTTTTGTTTTGCGATACTTTTGAAATGAATTCAATTGTATATACGAAATAATACATATGCCGCTCTCAATTTGGGGGTACCAAAATTGGTTAAAGGGAAAATCATTCCCAACTCGCATTTGGGTAAAAATGCACTTTCATATATATATAACTGAATTAATTTAAAAAGTATCGCAAAACATATATAATGACAGAGAAAGATTTATACATTTATAAAAGAAAAGATAAAATTTTGTTTTATATTGAAATTTTATAGAAATAACATAAAAGGTAAAGGAGTTATCACAAGTTCAAATTAGAGAGAATTTTACTATATTTGCACATTTTTATATATTAAACTCTAGGCTATTTTAAATGTAGTAAAATATAACAAAATTCTTGATATTTGATTTAATGTGTTATGCACAAATTCTTCAAACCCTTTAAGCATCACATGTGTACGTACATATATCTTTTCAGAACATTCACAAATTTTCTAGTTTGGTTCATCTGATTGTCAGAGATAAAAGCGCTTTCAATACAAAATAATTAATGGCCACCTTCTTTCTACTTCCTCTAATTTACTTTAACTAAATGAATTTGGTTTCATTGTTATCTCTATTATTTGAACTATTTTCTTCATCTTTTATCTTCTATTTTTATTGCATCTCTGCTGAATGTTTTGATTGAAAACATTGTTGCAAGGATGAAGACAAAAGCCAACAATGCTTTTAGTTATTTACTGATGAGTCTATTATTATTGCTACTAAATAGTTTATTGAAAATTGTATAGAATAGTTGGTAATTTTGCAGTATAGTTAACAGTCGAGAAATTGAAAAGAAAAAAAAACTATATGCAACAGATAACTTTTACCAAATACATTAAAATTTAATTTTCTACCGATCTGTGTACTTTTGACATTCTGAAACTGTTTTAAAGTGTGTGTGTGTTTTTAAGTTAAAATTTATTCAAACCTCTCTTTATCAACAAAGAATAATTCTTTTTTGACCTGTCAGAGGATTTTTGAACAGAAGATCAATTTTAAAGCCACCAATTAGAAATTTCTAGGTAGGCTTGCTATGACTACCGGAATATCAAGATACTTATGTGAGAACTTTGTGCATTCTGTTGAGAATGACAGTCCTACCTTTCTGTGAGGAATAAGTCTCTATCAAAGTAAACAAGAACAATATGAGATAACATCGATGATCTAATATGGGAGAATTTCGAAGACCAACATGACTTCATGATTCAGTTTGATTGCTTAAAGCATTTAAAAACACCGTTCAAATCTTCTATGCAAAACAGACCTAATTTTTCCCCTGTACCTTTAACCTTAATAGCTTTGTAAACAAAAGTTACATATTTAAAAGTGTTCAGTCAATTATTGGTCTGTGTGTCTTAAAAATAATTTTAAAAAATCATTTCCAAATGATTTCATATTTGATTTTATCAAGTTTTTGTTTAGATGACTAATATCATAAAGGTGAGAGTTAAACCTCCCACAGTCCCAACTCCTCTTTTTATCACCAATGATACTGTGAGGAAATCTGGAAGAAATTTAAATAGTTAAGTTTATGAAATTCATCACTTTCTTTCTGTCTCATTACGTTTTGATAAGCGATTTCTCTCAGTTGAACGATATTTGACCTACTTACATAATGTTTTCATAGCATACTTTATGACCTGTGTATATATAACATCTGCACAGTGACCAAATTGATAAGACACTAGCTTGCTAAGACATGATCCCAAATTCAAGTTTTTTACATTAATTATAATTTTTAAATTGCAATTTTGAGGGAGTGGGAGGAAGAACAAATGTTTTGTTTTCTTTTTACTTTTTAAAATACTTTTTAACAAGGATACAAAATCTTATTCCAGTAGCTTTTTTGTTTTTCTTTAAGAACTCTCTTCCTGATGAATGTGTTCCTCCTACCTGTAACTTTAGTTTTTTTTTGTTTTTTTTTCAAGACTAAGGTCAATAGGTATCTTTTGACTTTGATAATCATCTTTCGTTCTTGTTAGTTCCTTAAAGTGACTTTACACCTTGTCTAGAGCGTTTTCCATAAAAAAAATCTTTTCCATTTATACATAACCCAACACGTTTTCTTTTGCAAGCAAAGAAATCTTCTTTCAGTCACATGAATTATTAATGAAAATAAAGACTCGAGTAGTGCCAGATAGGTACAGCTATTTGAGCATATTGTGATTCTGGAATTATCTGACGCTTCTGAATAATGAAAAAAAATTGTGCTTGAAGCTATAAAAATATGTGAATTAGATGAGACACCAAATCATACTGGTTTTAAAGTTCAATGAGTATCAACACGAAATGTTTAGAATTTGTCAAAAATAAACCAACTCTTCATGGAATGAATAAATTAAGATTGTGCACTTGAAGTTTTCAACCAAAGTATGTATACAAAAAAGTTAGTTTCTGGAAAATTTATATTCTCGAATCTTTTTTTTTTTTTTTTTTTTCTTTTTTTTGCTCTTAGTACTTTGAACAATTCTGAATATCAGGAGGTCCCATAAGTGAATGTATTGATTAATAAGAATTGTTTTTGAGAAGATTGAGTAACACTGATTTTAGAGCAGTGCTTTAAAATTTAAACATCTTCGATTCCGGTTTGTCTTTTGCATGTCAGGAAAAACTGCATCTGGTGGGATTCCAATTTGGGAACTTTGGAGAATGTAGAGTGCCCCCTTCATAGGTCAGTTCTGGCCTGTTAGATTCTACACAAATGGGATCTATCATTTACAAACTATTTATATAGAAAATATTTGCTTAGAAAACAAACTGATCTATCATTTGTATACAAAATATGACTTTATATTATGCATAATATATAAAGTAAGAGACTTACTTTTTTTTAATACTGACTTTGTCATTGATAGCTTTCTTCCTTCAAAATAAATATTTGAATTTGGTTCGTCAGTTCTTTTGGATTGTTGCAACATGTTACAGTTATTACAAAGACTTCAAAAACTTCTCTGAATTCTGTCACTTTTTGATATAATTACATTTAATTCATTTCAGAAAATATTTTTGTTGGGTTGGAATTATTGGGACGTTATCTTAAAAAAATAAAAAGGGACATAACTCTGTATTTGTCAACTTCCCCTTATTTTCAACAAAAAATATAAAAAATCTGCAGTAAAAAAAAGAAAATGCAAGTAAAAACACTTTTTAGCACATAATAAATATCATAAGAATTTTAGACATAAAATTATTTATGCAAAAAGACTGGATTTGGCATTAAATTAAGTTTAAAAACTTATTGATATACCGTAAAACAACCAACTAAAAACACATTTTGCTTTCTTTCTGGGACCCAAACTAACTTCCTTTGCCATCCCAGGATCAGACAGGGAGTCGGTTATCAAGAAAATAGACAAAATAAAAACAGAACAAAACAAACCAGCCTCCTGTGTTCGTTCACTGCACAAGCAGCAATTGTCAATTTGCTGTCTACTTCTGAATTCAAGACTTGATTCCAACATTGGTTGCGATATCGATCATCTGATCTCTGCCAACCTTATTACAAAAGGGCCCCTTCCCCAATAAAATTACAACTCCCGTTTAAAACATTTTAAAATGTTTTATTTCCTTCTACTGAATAACAGACTTGCAAATCAAGACAAAATTATCTTTTAACTGAACACAATCTATTAGCTTAGGGTCACTGATGGAATATTTAATAAAATTCACAAACCTTTCTGCAATCCGACGATATTTGGTACAGACTTCAGTTGATACCCAACTTGTCCACCATGTCTCAATTATGAATTTAAGTATAGCTATCCATGAAAAATACATCTTTCTGAAATAGGATTAATTATTATTCTGATCCTAAAATAAAAAAAAAAGACCATGGATGCTAATAGATTAATTGCATACAATTAGTATTGTTTTGTCATTAGATAGCATAAAAGAGTTGATATGCCGTGAAAGAGACAAACCAAATAAAGCAGACAGTGTTAATACTGATTTTTTAGCACGTCCACAATATGTTTCAGAAGGTGTGGGAAGAAAAAAAATGATTTAGATTTTATTAGCCGGATTTAATGAAGAAACACTGCTCATTTGCAATGCACTAATGATACCATATTACTGTTAAATTTTTTCGCCCCCCCCCCCCCCCGACAAAAGGAGGGTGAACCTCTAAATTCACCCTTGTCCGTTCGTCCGTCTGCACTTTGCTCAGTAACTACGCCTTGGAATTGGAGTGCCTTTCGGGTTAAAATGGCTAAAATTGACATTTTTGTGTTTATTAAAAAAAATTGATGCTTTGGATTTTTATAAAACTTTCTGAAAAGTTGTAATTAACTGATTTTTATATAATTTTGTTTTTCTATACTTCACGATAACTCTTGGGTGTCCCCTAGGGGCTCTTTTGGGGCTAATAAAAACACTCCATTTTTGGGACTGTTTTACCATGTTTGTCCATAATTTTCTGTGTATGTCTATTTAGCAGTTTTGCATGGTGCTGAACTGAAATTTAAATATGTTAAGGCCTTGGGGACTTATGATGGACATAGTCATTTCTTTTTTTTTTTTTTTTTGCATGGTACAGAACTCCGGTTTACATATGTTAAGGCCTAAAACTGCACCGTTTGTTGATTTTCACCAGGATTTGATGTGCGTTGGGGACTTTTGTGGCTAAATGGAGGGGGGGGGTGTAAATGCTGAACTTAGTCATTTTTTTTTTTTTTATGCCTCGTTCACTGTGCACTCATGGAGGACCATGCATGCTTCACTTATTTTTGTTTTTTTACTGACCCTCTCCATATCATAGTTCCTCCATAAGAAACTGAAATTTTGGAAAACCCTCTGTCTTCTACATATGCTTTAAATTTCATTGAAATCAAAGTTTTAAGGGCATATTGAGGAGTATATAGTGATGTTTTCCTTAGGGGATTTTATACATGATTTCAACTCTATCAAATTAGGATATGTTTGAAGTTATTTTACCCCATAGCTCACTTGGAGATTCGAGACTGTTTCCATTGTTTTCCCTGGAAAATTTTATATAGAAATACACTTCTAGTTTTTATGTAGTTTTTTTTTTTTTTTTTTTTAATTTTCTTTCTATAAAGAACACACACATAAACATTTATATAGAGATATTTGTTGTAAAGGAAAATATAAAATTCAGAAATCAAGATACTTCAAAGTAATAGTTTAATTCTTGATGATAAAAAACACAACATGCTTTGCAGAAATAAGTGATAAAAACTTATCTCTTAGTCAGGAAACACTTATAACAAGAGCTTAAACGCAATTGATAAAAGATCTTTTTATTCGTCAGAAAATCAATCAATAACTACATGTGAAAAAATACATTTGAGATAGATTGGAAGCATTAAGAAATGTACATAAATAAATACTACTAGTAATGTTTAAAACAACAATCTCCTAGGCCAGTAGCAGTAGTATATAGCCGTTTTTTTTTGTTTTTTTTTTTTATCTGTTCCTGGGATGGTGTCTCCTTTGAGAAATAATGTTTCTAATATTTGATTTGTCTCTATAAACTTTAATTTCAGTCTGAAGTCAGTTTTGGAATTTCTTTCAGCTTAAAGGCTTTGAAATCAATTATGTAAGGGTATTACTGAAAGTAATGGACCCCTTCCCCCGAAAATAAATTTGAACTACAAAATAAATAGTCCACAAACCCCACTGCACTATCATCTCTTCAATTAATTATAAAAGTGCAGCAAATAATAATCATGTTTAAAGAATTACTTGCCTGAATCTAAACTTATACCTGCATTACATCTTGAATTTCTACATCTTCATTTTCCTCTAATTCATTTTCTCGATTGTCTTCTTACCGTCTTTTAATCCGTCTGGTCGATCGTCTTCTAATCCGTCTGGTCGATCGTCTTCTAATCCGTCTGGTCGATCGTCTTCTAATCCGTCTGGTCGATCGTCTTCTAATCCGTCTGGTCGATCGTCTTCCGATCTGTCTGGTCGATCGTCTTCCGATCTGTCTGGTCGATCGTCTTCCGATCTGTCTGGTCGCTCGTCTTCCGATCTGTCTGGTCGCTCGTCTTCCGATCTGTCTGGTCGCTCGTCTTCCGATCTGTCTGGTCGCTCGTCTTCCGATCCGTCTGGTCGCTCGTCTTCCGATCCGTCTGGTCGCTCGTCTTCCGATCCGTCTGGTCGCTCGTCTTCCGATCCGTCTGGTCGCTCGTCTTCCGATCTGTCTGGTCGCTCGTCTTCCGATCCGTCTGGTCGCTCGTCTTCCGATCCGTCTAGTCGCTTGTCTTCCGATCTGTCTGATCAATTGTCCTCTAATACATTTTGTTCATGTCTAGTTGTTAGATGCCTAGAAATTGAATTCTGAATTAACCTATCACTTGTTAGATCTTTATCTCTCTTTCTCTAAAATTCATTTTTATCACTTCCTTCCGTGTTTTTACCTGGTTTTCACTTGCCAACTGATCCCGCTACTTCAACTATTTTACATCTACTGAGGAATTCCATCCATTTTTTTTCAACATAACTATATTAACAAAGTCTCCTGTTCGGTACACATCTCCCTATAGTGACCAGGTTTAATAGTCCTCTGAGGTCATCAGATTAAAGCCTAATTTAAGACTCGGATTACACATCCATAATATCGAACTAAACAAAAGATTACTATTGAAATGTGAAAATATTTTTCTGCCAGTGATCCACAAAGTGGTCAACGTGTAAGATCTGTTAGTATATATTGTTTTTACCTGACATTGCTTGATGACGTAAACAAATAGAATAGATTACAAAAGTATGAGTAACATCCTTATATTAACACTTCTCTCTCTCTCTCTTCCAATCTTTTTTCTTCCCTGTTTTTTCACATCTGAAGAAGAAGACTAGAGAGTTATCAGGTATTTCTTAGAGAACATGGCTAACAAAATAGTTAAAAAATATGTCTAACAACTCTTTTAAAACTTCTCTTTTGCACTCTCACTTTCTCCAGGAATTGGTTCGATATAATTAAGAGAAATGTTAACTGTTTAACCTAATTTCAGTACAGTTTCTGAAGCAAAAGTAAGAATGAAAGGGAAGTAATTTTTCACCCCCTCAGCATGTGTTAATTTGATTCTTGGTTACCCCAGCGTAATGAATATTATAGTTTGGGGGTCACACATGGTTCAGTCCGATATAAGATTTGTTATCTTGAGCAGTTTCTGACTTTTAGTCTCTCTTTCTCACACACACACACTTTATATAATGAAAGAATAAAGACGAACTAAATAGGATGAAAAAGTCATTAATGATCAGTCGAATCGGTTTTTTTTTCAACAGCTGATTTCCCATAGTCAAAAGTCATCAATTTTTGAGAGTGAGTAAAAAACAACAACAAAAACAAAAAAAAAAAAACAAACTCGATAGCCAGATTTGTTTTCATCTGATTTCCCACCTGTGGTGATAAAGAAATTCTTGTGAACTTTGATCCTTCAGCAAGATTAATCTATTCACTGTTGTCCATGACCCTCCAAAAAGAATAAAACAAAACCAAACTAATATACATATCTGACTAGGTTATTAGGTCACCTTTTTATCTAAATAAGACTTTCATGATTTGACAAATCTTATGAAATACTGAAACTTACTTAGTATAAGATATTTTCTCAGTGCTCTCAAAAGTTAGTAGTCAACCAGGTATCTGACACAGTGGGGCTAGCAATACACTGATTGACCACTGATGTCCAGGTTAATCATCTTGTTGCTGATCACTTCTGTGATGGAGCTGTTGCTTTCTCTCTGTCTGGTCTCCAACCAGTGGCTGTTCTTCTGATCTAAGGTCAGTTCTTGGCTAAGGTCGATGTAGCTATCTACCTGTGCGATCTGGTACTAATTGATGGTGATTGTAACATCGGCGACTTTAGTGTTGCACATCCACTTCGTTTTGTCGGTGTTTATTTTGAACCCAATAACACTGCCTGCATGATCAACTTTCATCAGGTGTAACTGAACATCTGTCACAGACTGGTTAATCACAATTTTGAAGCACATGTGTTTGATCTGATGGCCTTGATTTTGATGCCCATTCCTTTCTAGTCAAGTTGGGAGGGATTGAACAGATTGAAGGAGAAAGGGTCACCCTGTTTAACCATGCCCCTATCCACAATGTGTAGTGGTCGGTCATTTGGATTATTCAGACTACTCATCTTGATTATTATTTTCATGTTTTGGATAATATAACTTGTATCTTTTTGATCTTAGGAATCTTTTCTTCAAATTGAACTCTTTATTTAATTCATCAAATAGATTGTCCTCATTCCATCAGCCATGACTGAGTAAAAATGTTAATTATGTTATTCTTATTTATCACCTACAGTAGGGATTACACCTTCAACCTTCAGGAGACTGTCACTTAGAACTGATTGTTAACATCCTTATCTATTGTGCCATGGATCCATCTGCTTGTAGAGCACTTATGCCAAGGATCCTTCTCCTCGATGAATGTGGTCAGGTTGGTCTCTTTCTACACTGACCTAGCATTAAATATCCTAATGTCAAAGTGTGTTGGTTAGATAAGTTACTGGATATAAACATCTAGAGGATGGAGAAGGAGTTATAAATCCCCCCTCCATCCTCTGTCAATGTATAGTTTATTTTAATTATTTAAATAATTAGTAATTTTTTTTTTTAATCCATTGGATACCTGGTTTCCAATATAATCCAATCCTATTATCTATTTAATTGGGAGGAAATCGGTTACAATTTTCCTCCTTCAAAGCTCCTAAATTTAACCTTTTTCTTTTTCCTATATCCAGTAAATCAAGAATAGAATGAGGAATATAGATTAGGAAGGAGACTTAAATAAATCTGTACAACATCAATAGAAATGCTTTATTTTCTCATGATGCGATCTAATGGGCAAATGTTAGGGTGGGTATGGGTAGTGACATGGCTGACTAATAGGGAGAAATGTATATATACGTAACAATTTATTTCTTCCAATTAGGTAATTGTTTCGGGGAGGTGGTTATAGGTGATTCAACGACATACACACAGGATTTCAGAATTGGGGATTATTGGTAGAAAGTAATAAGATTTTTTTTCTTCTTTTTGCAATAAAAATTTGTGGAAATTAAAACAAATGAAAAGAAAATTGGGAATAATTCCATTCTTTTTTGTTCAGAATTACACCTCTTGGATTTTCTTTTTCTCTTTAAGCTTCTGAAAACAAATAATTGATTATTAATTATATAACGATAGATATATTATAATTATATAGTTATAAAATTCAGGAAATAAATCTATTTATTTACAATCTTAAATTTATTTTCGGTACAATTTATACTATCTTGTTATACATTATATATTTATCTCGGTTTGAGGTCATTTACATGATTGTTACAGGGAAAAGGAAGATTTACTTGACACATTGTATATTTAGTAACCTTCCAAACAAACTAATGGTAGTTTCGTATCTAGCCATTCAATAATATCTAGCAGTTTATAAACATTATTCTTTAATTTTAAGGCTAAAATTATTTTATACACAGGCATTTTCCTATTTTATTGGAGTTTTTTTTTTTTTTTTTCCATCTCTGAGTTTGTAATCGGAAATTGACAATCCTAGCGCTGTCAGTTAAATTTAAGATGGCAGTTTGAGAACCTTCCACATGGTGTCAGATGTTTTTGACTTGCAGTTCTTATCATCTTTAAAAGAGTAGAAAGTGGACCTAAAATTTACTTTTGACAGCGTTGTAACTCTTACTTCTCTTATTTTCTCCTTTAGTCCTCACATTCAATGAGCAATGTTCCTGCAAAAGGTGAAAGAATTGCTATTTTCTGGGTCAGAACTTATCCATCTCACTTTTTTTTTTGATTGTTTTTTGACTTTGAAGTATTATTATTATTATTTATTTTTGCTCTTACATCAAGTGGCTTCATGCCTTATCTGAGTAGATTTTCACTAGACTACCTGTGACCCGTTGAGTCAGTATGTTGTATTAGCTATGGAATTAATGTATGAGCATGACACTTGTGACGTAAAGAAAATAGTTTTTTGTGACATAACAGAAAGATTTCTATGAAAATATATTAAAATGAAAAAAGAATATACATAGATTTCTACGAGTCGTTCTGTTTATAATTGTTTATTTTGGAAAAAAAACAACAAAAAAAAAACTTACAGCCATTGAATTATAAGTGGTTTGCCATGTGGACTGAACAGATACCATAATACTTAAAGTTAAATTCAAATTTTGATATCTTTTTTAAATGAAATTGTTAGTTGAAAGTACAGAATAGTTAAAAACACTCTCACAATGTTAAACATGGATTTTTAAATAGAAAATAAAAATAAAATGTAACTTTTTTCATTTATTTAAACAAACATTCATGATCCATTGGATCAAATATTTAATTTATATGTTAATAATAAGGTCAATAACACTAATTAAGACAATGCGGAAATGAATGATGTAAAAACAAAAAAAAAAAAGTAATTGTTTATTTGGATAATTTAAATGTGAAAAAAAAAACAATTGGGATGCTGAAAACATACATAGTAAAACAATACGTTTTATTGTCACGTTGATTATTTATTCACGCTGTTATAGGAAAATGAACGATGTAAAAAAAAAAGCAGAAAGTATTAACAATTGTTTATTTGGATAATTTAAACGCGTAAAAAAAACAAACAATTGGGACGCTGAAAACGTACATAGTAAAACAGTACGTTTTATTGTCATGTGATCTGTTTTGAAATAGTCATCTTTATTCTTTTTTTTTTTTTTTTTTTTTTAAATTAATATTTGATCGTCTTTAAAAAGCTGCCAAATAAACTAAAAATATTTTCCCTTATGGGTCACAAAATGCACGTAAAGCTTGCAAAGAAGAAAATATAGGTATTTGCTAAATTTTTTTTTCTTAAGCTGTTTAAGTTTAATGGTTTGACCTAGTGGCTAAACTGCTCTAGGTGTAAAATCAATTTTTTTTGTGATTCTGTCGTATTCTTTTCTGTTCCAAGAAAATTACATTCTTTGCAGTTATTCTATTATATACTTATGTATATAAAGTGTATCCCTTGGCGAAAAGTAATGAATTTATTCACATTTAACTAAAATATAACCTTATGAAAAATTATGCGCTCTATCAAAAAATCTATTATACAAACACACACACGCACATATGCACACCATCCCATCATGCAAAAGTTAGCAAGTAAAATATATGCTCTTTTCTAACCCTCACCTACTCTAGGATGAAACGATTTTAAATGGTAAACAAGGAAGCAAATAACAAATCAGACAACCACTTCAGACTTACCCTGCCACCTGAAATGAATTTGAAAATAAATCCTTCACTTTATATATAAAAATTGGTTGTGTGCTTTTTTTTTTTTTTTTTTTTTCTTGGGTCATCAGAAATGATTATATACCTATGAAAACTTAAATCACCGACATATTTTTATGATTTCATAGGAGTATTTATGTAATATATCTTAAAAAAAAAAAAAACGCTCCTCTGTTCAGTCTCGAAAGATAATGGATACCCCCTGGGTGATTACGTGTGTAATTGTGAGGCAAGGGTTGCACAATCTCCAACCACACCTCTCCTGAATCAGCACTACTTAAGTCCAGTGACAAGAAGTCCAGGACAGCTGGAAACAATACCGAGATAAACAGAGACCATATACAGCATCTGGAATTCCCAAATGGTCACCCATTTTAGTACTGACCAGGTTCAATATTGCTTAACTTCGATGATCTAACAGGAACTGATGTGTGAACATGATTATGCCATATTAATAACAATAATAATAGTAATATATTTAGTAGTGTTGGGACGATTAATCGGAATTGGAAAAATCGGAACTTTTTTGGGTATCTAATGCCAAAAATGATTCTTTTGTTTTTTTATTATTTGATTTTGTTAGAAATGTTAAAATAATAAATATTTGATTTTAAACTCCCAGTAAAACTAAAATCTATAGACTAACCCCTCACAAGCATATTTTTACATTTGAGAAAATATTTGCACATTTAACATGTTTTTACGGTAATCTTGTGGAAAAAAAAAAAAAATAACAACTCCAGTTAAATATTTGGAAATGTATAAAGAATTAGAAACGGGAATTTAGCATGGAGTCGGTAATTGTATCGGTAAAAATATTGGAATCGTCCCATCACTAATATCTAGATAAATAATGAATGCAAACACTGGCAAAACTATTTTTTTTCAGTTATTTTTAATCGGGAGGTGTACACTAATATAGCAATATTTCTTAATAATTTTCACTATTTACATAATTAATTAAGCAAAACATACAATGTTTTTATTGAAAGATAACCAACTGGCAGGCAAGCAAAAATGTTTGGCAAAAACATTTTTGTATTTACTTAACATTAATTTGACACCCTTATTTATTATGGATTAGTTTCGTCACATCATTTCTGATCAAACATTGAATATCTATAAATAATTATGAAGACTTAAAAGCGAAGTAACTTTGTCAGTATTCTTGAGTTACTAGTGAAACCCCCTTGGAAATTCCACGGTGATTTCCACATCAATCTGTATAATTTACTGGTAATAATAATAATATTCTTTTTGAAATAATAAATGTTTATCAACATTTAATACCATTGAAAAAAGAATGACTCTTCCTTCTTCTGTAAAATAAAAAAATAATAAACATTGTTAGTAAAATATTCTTCAAATAAATAAAACAAATATGTCTTTTACTTATTTAGAATTGTAGCAATTGAATTCTTTTTTAAAACAGATTCTGTTTTAACGTAAAAATAATTTCCAGCTTAATATTCTTCTAATCAATTTAACAAATATTACTTTTTAAAATGTATTTCTTTAAAATTGTGCCGTTTTAGTTAATGGGACAACATTATTTGATTTTGGAAGAATTCATTTTATAATGGGTAAAGTTGGAATTTTTTATCAGATTAATCTTTTTTGCTGATCGGCTGAGCTCTGTTTTTAAAATCCGCGTGAAAGTTGATAACGTATGCACAAAATGCCTTTGGGTATTCCCCCTTTTTGTTTCATTTTACTTCAGTTAAAATTTTCAGAAATAAAGGCCCCCCCCCTTTCCTGGGGCTAACACTTCCTCTCTTTATGAGATACATAGATATTCGAATATTCCATTGCAGTTCTTTATATCTCAAACACTGAGTTAGTAAAGAAGTTGAGAACAATTTTCTTCTCCCCAATTGATTGACCATTTTAATGTTATACCATACATTTCTTGTATTTTCTTAGTCTTACTAAATTCCTATACAAAAATTCAATTTGTCTAATGGAGTATCCAGCTTCGTGCTATTACTTGAAGTAACATTACTTGGAGAAGGTGCACCATTCCTTGTTAAAGCCAGTGTTGGTTAGCCATACCGAGGAAATCTTATATGGTTTTGAATATTTAGTCAGGGTTTTCTTGTGAGAAAAAGTGTGCTTATACCAAGTTGTACTGACAAACCCCTGTATCGAGAGACCTTAGACATTCGAGGATGATGTCTAATAGGCATTTAAGTTCTCTTCAGTAGGCATTCATTCGTGACAGCAAACTGAAGGAAAGAATTCCTTCAGCCATGCTTCATCAGAAATTTAACATCAGTGAGATTTGGAATGCTTCTACATGCTCCGCATCTCAAGTAGTTTGGCCATGTACAGCATGTTACTTCTACCATCAACTCCATAACATGCTTGGATACTTCAGGATACTGGGGAACGTAATAACTTGAGTGCATAAGTGGTTTGACTGTTTGCAGTATGACTGATATCAACCCCTTGGATTGAATTGGATGGAAATCAGATGTGAAATGTTACTTGGTATTGTCCATCCTGGAGTCCGGGGCACTTGTAACACTTTATAGACCAAAACTGAATGATGATAAACCCTAGTTTGTGTAATTTTTTGTTTTTATTACAGAGCAAAAATAATCTACTGTTTATAATTGAGGTTGCAGAATCAGTCAGTCAGAAATGTGTGGCATAATCAGATTGACACACTGGTTTTTGTTAGATCATAGATTACAGTAAATATCATAAGGTCATTCAACTTATTCTCTAATTTTATTTTATAAAATCCATTTGTACTATAGAATTATTATGGCTTTATTATGTGTATCAAATTGAAAACCGTGATTTTTTTTTTTTTTTCATTTTTACATGACATTTGCAATCTTTCCCAATCTATTCATTTTTATGTAAATGTGAAACTGACTTTTGTTATTGCTTCAATTGATTAGCCTCTAATTTCTTAAACATAAACACTAACAGAGCTTGGACTTTGTGTTCATTTATTATGCAAGCTAATTATAGTCTTTTGCTGCCGTTTTATGGTTGAGCTTAGTAGTTATTGCTTAGGGCAAGTCGTTTGGAGGTTCATTATTCATCTTATATCTAAGTGCAAGTTACAATTCCACATATTTAAACTGAATTCAGAATAAACTTTTATTCTTAGGCTTTCAATTATAACTCGAGTTTCAGAAGTTAAAATTAGTGGGGGGGAAACTATTTTTTATTTTTATTTGTGTCTATGGGCCTTCTGGTATCTTATAATTGGGGTAATGTTGAAGTGACAGAGATTCTGATCGTAAAAGCCCAATCCCCCACTCTCTGCCGCACACAATAATTTTTTTTTGGGATCACACTCTACCTCAGTATTATATAGTAGGTAAATATCAATTCTCCTAAAGAATGATTTTGACTCCCATCTGAATAATAACTAGCGGGACCTGTGGAAATTCCACAGCAGATTTTTTCATATGTAATATATTGATGTTGGCGTTGTTCAGCGTAAATGGAGACCCCTGATATTATTGTACCTATTTACAATGCCTCCCCACGGGATAGTTAGACACCAGGGTCGTTTTTTAACGTGGTGAAAAGGTACAAAAATAAAAATTGTCTCAGTCGTGAAGGATTTCTCCTCCACTGAAAGAGAACGAGAAATGGAAGTGCCGCATATGAAGAACAGATACTACACTTTGATCTTGGCCAAAAGGCCTCCTGATATTATTGTAGCTTTTTTGTTAAAACTGCAAAAGTGTTTATCTAAGCTAAAATATGATATTTTAATTCTTGCAGATTTTGTATATATTATTATAGTTAACTTTTCTATCGATTCCTATATATTATAAGGTTGTGATTTCAAAAATAAAAAATATATCCATATGACTTGGGTGCATCAGTTTGAACCGAAACCAAAACTTATGAAGATATATATATATATATATATATATATATATATAACTTGAGTTCCTTCAGCTATAATCAAAACCGAAACCAAAACTTATGTAGAATTCTTGGTAAAATTATTATGAGAAATGGAAGGTTATAACAATTAAACAGCAGTCACTCAGAAGAAAAAAGATGTAATCATGACACACAAAATTACACACATGCTATCATATTAATATATAGATAAAAAATAGAATACAGAGTTTGTTTAATACCCTGCCCCTCCTCAATCTGATTTTGACTCCTGTTAAATTTGGTAGCTCTGTGGCTCATACTCTTCATCTGATTCAGAAAAAAAATGACTTGATTTGGGAATCTTAAGTAGGACGACCCTTGGTGTGAATGTGCTATTAGTATTAGAGTGACTGAGAACTCTAGCTAGGAATATCTTAGATAGCTCGAGAAGGATATCCAAGGATTGACAAGGATATCCATAGACCCCCCACCACCACTTTTTTGATTGGCCTTGTGCCTAATTTTGTTTTGTAAGCATTTTGTTTGTCAAAATAAAATGCATAAATCAATGTTCATTTTGTGGTTTTGCTTTATGTTAATATAATTGTTAAAGTACTATATTGCAAAAAGTTTATCTATACTTATAAGATGTGTCTGTCTGTATCCTAACTATTTTTAGTTTAGCTATTAAACCAAGAAAGACTTCTAAAACCTTTGATTATACAACACTGTATTCAGTTGCAGCTAATTTAAATCAAGAGTTGCGTGATCTTAAATATAATTAGATACTAGCAATCAGCATGCAAAGGCAAGGAAGATTTTTCTTTATTTTGGAGTCCTTTTCGTCATTTTATCATTGATAATAGGTGTAAAAATAGATATAGTCTAATTCAACTGCCTTAATAATTACACCTATCTGTTTGTGATTTTATCTTCTGTTTTAATAATAATATATAGTTCCTTTTTAGTCATGAGACGTAAAGAGATCAAAAAAGAAGCACGAAAGAGTTCAGAGAGGTTCAAACAAAAGAAAATAAGCAGAATAAACCTGTGACATAGTGGAAACTGTTGTTAAAAAAGGGGTTTTTATATGCCATGTAATCATAATGAACACAGTACAATATGACCTGAATAGTTCATAGGTTGTAAAATGACTCCACTGATAATTACTATAACCAGAGTAAAAAAAAATCATTGAATTTTATTTGGTTTATTTATTTACAAATGCTTAGAAAGGTCAGTAGCCGGCCATTTTTTTTTTCTATAGCCTTATTTTACTTTAGGCTGGCAAAGTAAACAGATAACTTGTTTCAAATTATCATTTTTTTTTTTAACAATTGATTTTTATTTACATTACAAAAGCAAAGATTTTTTTATATATATTTTGAAATAAAAATAAAGACATTTGTTTTTACTTTAACTAGCCAAAAATAAGTTCCTGTTTTTTTTTTTTGTTTTTTTTCCTCAATGGAAGACCTGTTCAGAGATAGAAATTGACTTTTAATCTAACCTAAAAGCTGCCCATGCTATAATGATTATAAAACATGATAGTATAATAAGAACGTGTTGTTTGTGTTTCTGAATGAAGACAAATCTGTTTTGTGAAAATGTCATTTTCATTATATCTAAAACCTTCCAATGTTGGCATATAGATCTTTGCAAAATATAAACAATAATACCAAGTTTATTTAGTGTCGTAATTAGCCACCGAATTATGTCCCTTCAAAGTTTGTTGGAAATTAGAAAGTTTGCAAATTTACAGACCAATTTAGTTATTATGAATGCATATCATGTAGCATCTCACAGAAAAAAACAAAAAACAAAAAACAAAAGCAAAAAAAAAAAAAATACTTATGTGAGAAAATGTTTTTGCAAACCTTATTTCACGAACTTGTATTATTTAGATTATTCCATCTGCTGTTCTCATCTTAGATGTTATTCTGGTATCGTTTTGGAAATCTAAACTGATCTTCTTTAGGTGCTTCTTGCCGGTGCAAACATGAATATGCTTATTTTGGTACAAATTTAATGGTCTATACATTTCTATAACATTTTATCTATTTTGAATATAAGAATAACAGTTCATTATAGTATTTCTAATGATTGATTGCTGGCTTTTATGGCATGTCACCCGTCATTAGGTCATTTTATGCGGAAATCATAAGTGTTTTATGTATGACTAGCCTGGGTGCCCGGTGTTGGAGGTTTAAAAAAAAAAAAAAAAAAAAAAGTGGTAGTAGGCAGGCTCAAACCTGTGACGCAAAGGCGGAAAAGAAAGTGAAAGAAAACCTGACGTCTTACCCCTACTCCATCCCGGCCCAGAAGGCCAGGAGTTGGCGGGGTATATATTTGCTTCCCCACGAAAGCAAATTAGACACAAGGTCGTTTTTTAATGTGAGGGGGGGGGCAGCTCCCCCTAAAAGGGGGCACTCTGGAAGTTTCCAAATAAATAGCAATTGTCTGGTATGAAGGGTTTCCCTCACATTGACCAAACCTAATTACTTAAGTGCTGTGAAGCATCAGAAAATCCTGGCCCAGAAGACTGGGAGTTGGCGGTTGCATTTGATTAGTTTCGCTTTCAAACACCCGAAATGAGGGAAGTTTTTAAAACTCGATCAAAAGCGAATCTGAGATATTACGATCTAGGAGATATAAGTAAATTCTCCCGGAATCTAACCGACGCAAGAACCTCCAGCCAAAAAACCTTTTGTGGGCATACGCAAATGCTCGCGCCCATTTTGCCTTTTATATATTAGATAGATTAGCGGGGGGGGGGGGGCTTGCCGGTTATAAAATACCCTTAAATATATATTATATGCAGATTTCGTATTTATTACTACTCAGCCAATTCTCTATTGAATATTATATTATACCTAACATGTTAAGTGATTTCAAAAGTTAAAAAAAAAAAAAAGATGCCATCAGCTAAAATCAAAACTAAAACATTTAGAGCTCCAGCTGCTGTCGCTACCATTTGAGCTAACCCAACAGATAGATAAGAAAGTTTTAAAATTAAAACATTTTTCGCATGCACAGACCAATAAAAATGTCAGCAAATTGAAATGAACATTTTGCATTTCAACTTGCCAACTTCTGTATGCATTATTCATCCATTCAAAAAAGATTTTACTCCTTATAAACCATCCTTGGTGTATGATTACTATTTTTTTTTTTGTTAATTCTAATGTTATGTGACCAGTAGTTTAAGAGCTTATGAGTTAAATATTTATAGACACATATACATTTACTGTTTTATTTATATAGATTGGTTTGTAGATTAATTTGTTTTGTTAGAGGTATAGTTTCTATTTAATTTCTAGATGAGGCCCTTACAAGTATTATGACTCCAGCTCAGAGTATACCTGAGAATAATGAGGATGAAGGGTCACTCCATATTCATCAAAGTTCTTATGTTAGAGCATTACGACCAGATATATTTTAAGGTTAAACTAAAGACCTGTTCTAAATGATGCATAAAACACTATTCATGGCATTTTAACTAGGAGCAAAGTGTAATATCTGTTCTTATACTATACTTCATCTTTTTTATTCTCAATCAGTGAAGTAAAAATCCTATTGAGCCATTGTTTGTTCCAATCCAGACTGTCCCTTTTTGGGAACTGGATTTTTTCCTACATTTAAAACCGATCTTATATCTAACTCTGCCCATGGGAAGGCAAATAAATAGGAATTCTCTTGCTGGCCTTTGGACTAAGATCTGAGTGTAGTATCTGTTCTGGTGCTATTCTTAAGTTAGTTTGTCCTTAATTAATGGAGGGGAAATCCTTCAGTGTATTAAGGCAATTTTTATTTTTGCCTACTGCCAGAGTGCCTGTTTTTGGAGAACTGGTTTAACCACACATTAAAAACGACCTTGTGTCACATATTGCTCTTTTGGGGAAACAAATAGCAATAAGAACTCATTTTCATTTTAAGAGCAAAGTGTTCTGATACGACTAGACTGAGGCAATTTATAAATTTTCGTTCCAATCTAGAGTGCCCCTTTTTGGAGAACTGGATTTCCCCTCCATTAAAACACGACCTTGTGTCTAACTTTGCTCTTATGGGAAAGCAAGTAAATGGAAACGCTGATAAGTATTACTTTTCATAACTAAAGCCGATATAAATATGGTGTTGGTTTCCTTTGATAAATCTTTTTTAATTTGTTTAATGTGTAAATATTATTCAGCATTATAATAAGTTCGTTCATTCGAGTAGTGTCCTGCCTAGTACAGGCATTGGCAGCTATGGCTCTCCATCTATCTCTTTCCCTCGAGGCATTCATGAATTCATTGTTGCTCATCATTTTGCCCAAGTATTCAGACTGTCAGCATATGTTTCTCGCTGTCATCCTCTGCTTCTACCCACGATCTTCCCTGTGAAACCAATCTGTTCTATTTCACTTTTTCTGTAGACATGGCCCATGAATCTCATTTGTCTTTTTCGTACCATTCTTATTGGAGACCTTTCTGTGTTTGCCATTTCTAATACTTCTTGATTTATTTTCTTTTCTGTCCAGGATATCTTCAAAATTCTTCTCAGGAACCAAGTTTCAATTGCTTGTAGACTCTTCCTCATGCTGTTAATTGTAATAATTATATTATTATCAATTATAAGTAAGAACAAACCAGTTTAGTGTGCGGAAACTGGTAAATATAGTGAAACTCCCTTTAATTTCAATTTGTGAACCTCCAAACAAAAGCTGCATAAAATCGGTACATCAGCAATTTGTGTCAACTACACAAACCTTTTAATAAATATGGAACAGCAAAAGCGATATAATGCTTTTTTAAAAGCCGCTTTTTTCTTTTTTCGAACCTAAATGAATAATAGAAGTAACATTTTTGCTTGTTATAATTTGGTTAGATTTTGAGATTTACAAAAATATTATTATTTAAAAAATATATAAGTTATATTTTAAAATATTTATCTATTGATATGCTCGTGAATTGAAAGGAACTGGAGAAAGAAAGAAGTTAAACAATTAAAGCGGTTTGCATTTTAGTATTCGTTCAAATCACATCTCGACGTTTAATCTCCCACAATAGTCTCCAAATTGTATTTTTGTCCGTTTTTAGATGGTTCGATTTCTTTCTTCATTGAAATAATATTAATTAAAAAAAAAAAAAAAAAAAGAAAACGCTTTATTTCCACTATACTATGAATCATATTATTAAAATTCAATGTGTTAGCTGTTGAAATGAATTTTATATGAATAGTCAAAGTTGCACTTCTGTGTTATTTTTGTATGTTTTTTTTTTTTTTTTTTTTTGTTGAGAGATAATAGAATCTTGCTAATGTTTAAGCTAGCTTTATTATTTTCATTATGATGAATTTTTATTTACAAGATGACATTTGTAAGGATTTTTCACTTATTCAAAGTCTCCAATTTTAGTTATATACTAAACTTGGACTTTTGTATCAATAACACCAGATGGTAAATTTTCTAATTTCCAACAAACTTTAAATGGTTCAAATTTGGTGGCTAAATGTGCAACCAAAATAAATTGGATATCATTGTTTATGTTATGCTGAGATCTATATTAAAATACTTTAGATATAATAAAAATAAACTTCTCGTTGTGATACTTATTGGCAATAGTTTATTTTTCTTAATATATAGCCAAAGCTTGTTTATTTTATCTATGCATTATTTTATTTCTGAGACTTTTGTTAGTCTGTCAAACTTCAGTTTGAAATAGCATTTTTAGATGTGGCCTCTGCACCTGCATTTGGTTTGGTCTGTCATCCTATTCATCATTAAATGTGTCGATTAAATGGACACTTCTTAAGAGTATCTTCTATCCTCCCCTCTATAGTGAAAAAGCAGACCCAAAACCCAGTAATATTTCTCGTATATTGAGTGATATCTTTTTTTTTTCTTCTTTTTTAGTTAAACGCGACTAGGGATTTTTATCCTCGGGCCCCAAAATCAACAGATACACTCCTGTAATAATCTTGTCCCTGTTGATTTTTTGGTGGGAGTTTAGTTCTGTGCAGTTCTAGGAGGCCCATCCTCCCAGGCTTTGCCTTCTTTCTTTGAGAAGAGGTTAGTTTATTGCTAATCACCTGACGCCCTTACTGGGGAATGCAGACAGGGCTGCCCAGGCAGTTTTTGCAGGTTAGAGTGCCCTTCCTCTGGGGCGCTGACTTCTCAATCCAACTTTCCGACTCTGGTGTTTAAGTTTTTGCAGTAAGAGAGAACTAAATTTTTCAATATTTTGTTCATGATTCATATGCATTGCAACCATGCAACGCTATTTTTGTGCATTCTTTTTGTAAGGCTATTCGATTGTGCTAGATATTTAGGCTAGCTTGATCTTATAATTATTGCTTCCATTATGATTAAATTTGTACAGATTTTTGCGCTTGTTTGAAGCCATTTGTAATTATACACTATAAAAATTGGCAAATTTTCTAATTTCCAACAAACTCTGAATGGTTATAATTCGGTGGCTAATTGTGCTACCAAAATAAATTTGGTACCATTGTTTTGCAAACGTTTATGAGGTCATGTTCAAAGTTTTTAGATAAAAATGAAAATCAAATTTTGATTTGGGATACCTACTAAGTAACTGCAGTGTTTGTCGTTCTTGCTGGCCAATCAAACTGACTGCAAATTGGATTCCAGCTTCACCGACTTCTCAAGTCATACGTTTGAACATCTCAATTGGTTTTGAATGGCAATCATTTGGCTCTTTTGGATTCTTATTGAATTCTTTAATTCTTTTGCTTGGAACTTGTCTTGAAATTGAAGCACTCAAAGGTGATTGGATTACAAGGAAGCACTTGGCCATTGCCAAAGTAGTGAAGGTAATTTGTCTTTTTTTTTTTTTTTTTTTTTTTTTAACCAATATTGCCATTCTCTTCATCAAAGCGTGCCAGTAGCATGGGATTCCTTGACTCTTTTTTACCATCTGCTCCTAGTAGCCATTGCACTTGGTAAGTCTCTTAGATGGCACCCAGTGTCTACACGAAGCTGGTGAATATACATTTTCGCTGATCAACCAACACTGATGTGTCCATGTATTGAAGTTCTTAGAATGTTGTGTATGAAGGCCTTACTTTTTGAATAGTGGCCAGCATATTTTTTTTTTTAGGGCAGAGGGAGATGGAGAGGTTAATAGTCATAGAACTACTCTTTTGTAGGCTGCTTGCAGAACAGCACACTGTATCTATACTTGTGTAGTTCCCATCTAGCGTTTCCTCCATGCATTGAAACGATACAATAGAATTCAGTATGAGAGCCAGCAATTACCATCAGCTTCTCAATCTGGAGAACTGTATTAACTCATTTCACAATTATTCTTTTTCGTTTTTAACTAATAAGTTATCACTCATCGAGGTTAAAACGGTGTAGAATAAAGGTTAATGAGATGGATAGATTGGCAGTTGAATGATGAGGAATGCTATGAGAGGACTGAAAATTTCCGCAAAAAAAAACTCAAAACAGTCAACTAAAAAAAAAAAAAAAGCAATTCTCTGCTCTTTGTCAGAAACATCGCTCATGGAATGTAGGGATTTAAAAATAAAATAGGGGGGGAGTGAATATTATGAGATTGAAAATAAACATAAAATCCACTTTCAACTCCCATATACATTGCTTAATTTTAGAAGAATTTTCGTTTTATCAGATGTGATTTCCAGTTTAATCAATTTTAACTCACATGGTTTAATTTTTTAGTGTCAGCAATACTCGTTATTAGAAAATAGGCAGTTGAATGATCTTTATTTATCGAATTATTTGATTAACAAGAAAATTTGAACTTTGCAAGCAGTCCTGATGCCTGCTTTTATATCCCAGTTGGCAATTGGGAGAGAGAAAGGGATATTCTTGATTGCTGCAGTTTAGACAGTCGCAGAGCAACCAAGAAACTGTCAGATCCTGGCACAAACACCGCTTGGATTTTGATATCCTTGACTTTCTTGTGGGGACCACAGGAAAGCAGTTAATCATTTTAAGGAAGTGCCTAAAATGTTCACTTGTCCCCCCGGACATATTAGGTGGAATCAGCATCACAATGAGAACACGCATAAAAAAATGATGAGCTAAGTGATAGTTGCATAGCTTATCAGGCCTCTACGGACAAATTTATATTTGGTTGACCTTTGATAACTAAATATTTTTGTTTACTAGCCAAATAGAAAAGTTACTAGCCAAACCCATGTGATTTTTGGAATATGACATCTTCGTTTCATGACGAGTACGTACATCATAAAGATTTTTCTGTGTTTTTGTTGTTATTTAAATAAAGTGTAATTCTAAATAAGCACTGAATTTTATGTTGAAATTTGAAGGTAAAAACATTTTAATTTCTTCAGGTGTTTTTAAACAGCCTTCGTTTTAACCCCCCCCCCCCCAAAAAAAAAAAAACAGTGTATTGTTCTATAAAACCTTTTATTGTCTAAATAATTTGACTTGACTCGACTTGACTTTTTCCACTGCTTCCAACGTAATAGATGTATGGAAACTAAAGCTGCTTTCAGGACTGCCAACAACCATTGTAAGAAAGTAATAAAGAACACAAGAGAGTTGTATGCTCAGTCCGTCAAGTCCAAAGTAGCTGAGCAGTGGCTTGGTCCCCACCAGTTTTGGCAAATAGCAAACAGAATCCTGAACAGAAGCATGTGCTCTATCCCTACTATCATCAATGGACCTGAGGTAATCTCATCAGCATCAGACAAAGCCAAACTCTTTGCCAAGAACTTTGCAGCTAATTCTAACCTTTGCAACCAAGGCTGCCAACCCCCAGTATTTCCTCCTGTATCAGAAAACACGCTATGTGATATACATATATCTGTACATGATGTTGCCAAGCTAATCAAAAAACCTTGATTCCAGTAAAGCAACTGGCCCTGACGGTATTCCAATTATAGTACTCAAAAAAAAAACTTCAACCAGAACTAGCGCCCATACTTACAAAACTGTTTAAACATTGTCTAAAGGAGAATTGCTTCCCATCACCCTGGAAAATCTCATCAGTATGCCCTGTATTTAAGAATTCAGGTGATCGCTCATCCCCCTCTCAATACAGGCCAATAAGTCTCCTGTGCGTCATGAGTAAGTTACTGGAATCTGTTAAATAGAGAAGTAATCAACCATCTCAGCAAAAATAACCTTAGTGACACTCAATATGGTTTCCGTTCTGCTAGATCTACAGCAGATGTGCTTACAGTTCTCATAGAATTAGTGAATCTCTCGATGGAGGCAACCTTTCTAGGGCAATTGCTCTTGACATATCTAAGGCCTTTGATAGAGTATGGCATGAAGGTTTACTTCACAAGATCTCGAGCCATGGTATAGCTGGAAATGTCTTCTCAATTATTAAATCATTTCTTTCTGACAGGGTTATAAGAGTAGTAGTTAATGGGCAAAAATCAGAAGCTCACAGTATTAATGCTGGGGTCCATCCTGGGCCCAACTCTTTTCCTGATCTACATTAATGATCTTCCAAATCACATCCTTACATCATTTGTAGACATTTATGCTGATGACACTACCATCTATGGTAGCACATCTAAATCAGTAAATAACCAAGTTCTCTCCGATTCTCTCTCCTCTGATCTTGAGCACGTGGTACAATGGGGAAAGGAGTGGCTGGTTACTTTTAATGCATCTAAAACCAAGCTTCTCTCTTTACATCATCAACGTTCTGATCCCCATCTTGCATCAGTTGAAATGAATGGCTCTCGTCTTGAGGAGACCTCAAGTTTTGACAAGCTTCTGGGCTTGAACTTTACTCCTGATCTTAAATGGAACACGTACATCAAATCCGTTGCCAAGGCCGCTGGAAAAATAGTGGGATCCTTCTATTGATTCAGTAGATATCTCACTGCTGATGCAATTATCTATCTAAAGAAGAGCCAGGTACGTCCAAAGATGGAAT
Source organism: Euprymna scolopes (assembly GCF_053919585.1). Taxonomy (NCBI): domain Eukaryota; kingdom Metazoa; phylum Mollusca; class Cephalopoda; order Sepiida; family Sepiolidae; genus Euprymna; species Euprymna scolopes. The sequence continues at coordinate 60,841,029 of NC_136504.1, forward strand.
ACTGTTGCCACATCTGGGCAGGAGCTGCTAGAAAGGACTTGTCCTGCCTTGATAGAGTTCAAAATAGACTTCGTAGCCTCATAGGAGATATCCTTTTCTCTTCCCTGTAATCTCTATCTCACAGAAGAGATGTTGCGAGTTTGTCTCTGCTGTATCGTTATTTTCATGGAAAGTGTTCAACTGAGCTTCAGTCTATGGTCCCCCCTCCTCAAACTTTCACAAGAAACACTCATCTAGCTGAAAACACTATCAATAATTCCCCCCACTCGTTATCTGTGTCTAAACCTAAACGTAGATTCCATGAACAAAGCTTCTTTCTTAGAACTGCACGCCTGTGGAATTGTCTTCCGTTTTCCTGCTTTCCAGCTGACTACAATATGGTTGTCTTAAAGTCTTACGTAAACAAGTTCTTGATGAGCCGTTCCACTTGTTAACAAATTTACTGAATTTTCATTACTAACGATTACTATATTGTCCAATTTCTACTGTACACTCTTTAACCCTTATCCTCAAGTGGCCTCTTGGCCTTGATAAGTGGTGATTCCTATGTAAAACAAAAAACTCGTTTTATTAAAAAATAAAATAAATAAAGGTTTAAAAGACATTTTTCACTCGGTAATGAGCTTCGGAAGATTGTCGGCGAAAAAAAAACAATCATCAAGGGATAAGCCTTTTATTATTTCTAGTTGCCAAAATATCACTCACAAATGCGACCGTTTTACTCGTAATGTAGAGCCTTGCCTATACAAGTTGTTTTACAGGCCAGCAGAAACATCCCTGCAACCCGCCCCCACGAGCTACAAGGACTTGTACCCCCTCAACGTAAATACCCTCGACAAGCAGCAAAATCCCACCCTCTACCCACTAGAGATCCCTACATGTGAGAAAGCGTTCTACTCCAATAGTTTCTTTCCGGGATTCTGCTTTCTTAACTGTACTAACATGCAGAAGTTCAAGTGTAATATGTAAGTTGCTGCTCAACTCCCTACATAGTATCCCTGCAATTTATGAACCTGATAGCAGCCCCTTACATCAGAGCGGCACTGTGCCTTGTTTGGGGTGAAAATAGAATACAGTATATATTAAAAAAAAAAAATTACGCCCTCTTCGCTCAGACATATCAATCCATTAGATTAGAGGTTCTCAACCGGGATCCATAGAATATTTCTGGGGGTTCACAGGTAAAGAATTATTATCACTCTAATTTAGATTATTATTATTATTATTATTATTATTATTATTATTATTATTATTATTATTATTATTATAGTTGTTGTAGAATACTTTATTTGCATTAAATTAATTTTCATTTAAAAATAAATCTTCATTATATAATATTTATTTGATTATTAAAACCTCAAAATTTATATTAGTGAAAAATAGAAGATTGTCTTATGACCAATAGTTATGAAGGGGTCCACCAGGATAAAAAGGGAAAAGGGGTCCATGAGTAAAAAAAGGTTGAGAACCACCGCATTAGATGAATAACTGCCAATCTTGATTCCATCAGTAAGCACGATACAAAACTCATCAGTCCACATATGATGTTTGTCAATGGAATCGTGATTAGCTGCCACTCGTCTCAACGTTAGCAATTGACTGTTTTGCCTGGTCGGTTTTCATTCAAGACTCAGTGAATTTATTGGATGAAGCCGACTCAACTGACCCAGGATGAACGCCGTCAGAAATCAAGTAATAGAATTTCTGTAATGTTGCAATCATCGTATGAGAGTTGTCATCATTGTCTACATGACAGTATAGTGAAAACATGTTTTTTTTTTTTTCTTTTTTTTTAAAGTTGTTCCGAGATATGAAAATATACTTTAATATGTAGCGTTATGCTTGGCCAATTTTAAACAGCTGGTCGGTGTTCTCATTGATAGAAACATAACTGTAACCTAGTTGACAAGTAAGTAGTAGACTCAGTGGGTAGTGACGCTTCTTTTTTCTTTTCTTTTCTTTACCGTTGTTAAGCCGTCGTCGTCACGTCATAGTGAAGATATAGCAGATGTTACTGTGTGCTGTTTGCCTTCTGTTATTTAATAGAGTAACAATTATAATCGTTAACAATATGCTGCTTGCTTGATGGTATTATCTTTCTAGCTTTATTTTTATTTTATTTAAAACGTTGTAAGTTACATGTTACATAACCTGCTCTCTCTCTAGGTCGGGCGGGGTGTGGGTACTAAAATAGGACTTATGGGAGAAAAGGAAAATAAAAAAGAGAAAAATGGTTGAATCTAATCGACTCAGCTGCCAAAGAGGAAGATTTCCTACTTTAGACTTATGAGAGATTCCATTTGTAACAAATCTAATCTTGGCATAAGTAAGGTAACTCCTATAGTTAAGTGTGATGTTTCTTTACTGCAATTACTGCATTTTCTTGATTAGTGTCATTATTTCTCTCCCACAGCGAGAAATGTTGCACAAAGGTCGGAAAGTAGGATTGAGAAGTCAGTACCCCTGAAGAGGAGCACTCTAATCTACAAAATATATCTCAAGCATTGATTGAGATTGTCGGACTGACTTCCTCATCTTGGTTGTTATTGTCACAATGTTTCGGCCGTTTTGCCCTCTGGCCTTCGTCAGGCGTTTTGTATCGAACTGGGGAACCGTTTATTAGGAGTCTCGAACCCAACCCTTTATTATGGAGGTACCGTGTTCGGACTCCAGCTAGGCTTTGGGACATAGTTGCTGATTCTCTGTTTTGAATGTTATTTTTTCACTGCCTTCATTCAGAATTGAACTCAGCACCTTTGAGTAACTGTAAACTTTGATACAACGTCTAGGACCACTCGGCCATATGTCACTGACGAAGGCCGGAGGGCAAAACGGCCGAAACGTTGTGACAATAACAACCAAGATGAGGAAGTCAGTCCGACAATCTCAATCAATGAAAACACCTCATCTCAAAAATACAGACAATTAATATCTCATGCAGTTAGTAATAAATTAACTCCTTCTCAAAGAGAGAAGGCAAAGCCTGGGAGAATGGACTGCCTAGAACTACACAGGACCAGCAATACATTGCAGTCAACAAGGAGAATGTCATTAAAAGAATAGCCAAGACCCTATTGGCTTTAGGACAACTCATAGCAACACCACATGGTTATTGCTGTGGTTGTAGTTTTTTGTTTTGTGTGCGAATATCTCGTTTCCATACTATTTTTTCTCTTGAATCGGCTCTTGAAATTATACTTTTACCACATTCTAATTGCTCCAAAAATATCACAGGAGCTGTTCCTTTTTACTTACCTCCCTATAAAGGCAGATTTAAACACACGGTCAGTTTTTAATATGCTACCTCCTTCCTCTCCACAAATAAAAAAAAAAAAAAAAGGGGGGGGCACTCTGAATTGGAATAAAATCTAGAAGGATCTGTCTTTTACTGACCAAGATAAAAAAAAATGTTGAAGTGCAGCATCGGAACAGATGCTACACTTTGCTTCTATGCTGTTCTTTTTTTGGAATGTTAACTTCTGATAAAACTTTTATTTGTTTGCTGCTTAAACCGCCCCCCCCCCCAGTGTTTTCAGGTTTAATTAATAATTGTGGATGTTAATAATTATTAGCTTATACAAGGTATGCTTTAATGTTATATAAATTGGTTGGAAAATACAAGATTTTATTTGTATATATTTACCAATATCAGACTAAAATCTCATATTAACTAAAGTATCAGACTAAACTCTCATATATTACTTTAGTAACTACACTAACTAAAAATCAATGGATGTACGTTATAAAAATCGATATGTTAACAATTACAACATTCAAATAAGTTTCAATAACAAGGGTTAAATTTTCCTTCTGTTCTATCTGGATTCACTAGGAATATTTATCGGTTAGGTCCAAAAAATAACTGAAAGATGTAAAGAAACAAAATTCATTTTTTTGAATAGATTTTCTTCGTTTTATAAAAATACTAGTGGGGTACCCGGCGTTGCCCGGGTGTTTGTAGGTGTGTGGGGTGTTGAATAAAAAAGAACCGGGGGGGGGGGGTAGGATCGAACCCGAAACCCTGAGGCAAAGTTTGAAAATAAAATCGTCCAGCCAGAATGAGTTACTGAAAGATGTTTGAGTTTATTTAAGTAAGAACCAAATTGACAGGTGCACGCACGGAAGTCGTCGAGCGTTACGACATCAATGTTTGTTTGTTATAAGCGAAGTAAAAAAAGAAAACCACGTTAAAACTTAAGTGAGGGAAGGGGTGTAATCAAAACATTGAAAAAAAAAACACAAAAAAACTAACGTAAGGCAAACGAACGATGAAAACAGAAAAACGAACACGTGAAAAATGGTTTAAATAAGCCTGTTTCGATATTAAAATTAACAAAATCGGTGGGTACCCGGGTGTTTTTGGGTGTGTGGTCGGGGGTGGATTAGCGAAGTAAAAAAAAAAACCCAGAAAAACGAACGTTACTTGAAAATGGCTTAAATAACACTGGTTCAATATTTAAATTTAAAAAATCAAAAAAAAAAAAAAAGACATCTCACACCACAATTCGAACCCAAAACGTTTAGATAATGAACCAACGCGCTAATCAACTGAGCTAACGCGATGTACATGAAATTTGTTCAGTTTTTCAACTATTTAAAGTAAATCAGGTCATGACGTCATCTGACGCATGCGTAGAACCGGTCATCGTCACGAGAAGACCGTTTTTGTTGACCCCTCCACCCTGTCGAAAATTGTCGATTTTGGGGTGAAAAATGAACGTTTTTGGCAAATTTTTCGATATTTTTCGAGCGAAGGATGGAGCTTCAATATGATACCAAATTTGTGAATTTTTGTTGTGTCTGTCGAAAGTTGTTAGCATACACACATACATTTTCGCTTTTATATATATATAGACTAGCAGGGGTACCCGGCGTTGCCTGGGTGTTTGGAGGTGTGTGTGCTGTTAAATAAAAAAGAAACCGGGGGGAGGGGGGTATGATCGAACACGAAACCCTGAGGCGAAGTTTGAAAATAAAATCGGCCAGCCAGAATATGTTACTGAAAGATGTTTAAATTTATTTAAGGAAGAACCAAATTGACAGGTGCGCGCATGGAATTCGTTGAGCGTTACAACGACGACAATGGAAGCTATTCAGCAAATGAGGTCAATGACCAGGTTTGTTTGTTATAAGCGAAGTAAAAAAACAAAACATAAAAACGAACGTTAAAACTTAAGTGGGGGGGGGGGGTGTAATCAAAATATCGAAAAAAAAACACAAAAAAATTAACGTAAAACAGAAAGACGAACACATGAAAAATGGCTTAAATAAGCCTGTTTCGATATTAAAATTAAAAAAATCGGTGGGTACCCAGGTGTTTTTGGGTGTGTGGTCGGGAGTGGATAAGCGAAGTAAAAAAAAAAAAAAACAGAAAAACGAACGTTACTTGAAAAATGGCTTAAATAATACTGGTTAAATATTTAAATTAAAAAAATCGAAAAAAAAAAAAAAGACATCTCACACCACGATTCGAACTTAAAACGTTTAGATAATGAACCAACGCGCTAACCAACTGAGCTAATACGACGTACATGAAATTTAGTCAGTTTTTCAACGATTTAAAGTAAATCATGTCATGACGTCATCTGACGCATGCGTAGAACCGGTCATCGTCACGAGAAGACCGTTTTTGTTGACCCCTCCACCCTGTCGAAAATTGTCGATTTTGGGGTGAAAAATGAACGTTTTTAGCCAATTTTTCGATATTTTTCGAGCGAAGGATGGAGCTTCAATATGATACCGAGTTTGTGAATTTTTGTTGTGTCTGTCGAAAGTTTTTAGCAGACACACATACATACATACATACATACATTTTCGCTTTTATATATATAGATTAAAAAAAAATATCTTGGTGAAGAATGTATTAAAAAAAAAAAAAGACTTAAACAGTTTTATTGGTATTTTTAAGGTTTAAAATAATCAAAGAAAACGAATTGTTTTTTTATTTATTGAAGTCGTTTGCGGTTCACAGCTGTCTATAAGAAATCCACTGCAACAAATAGTTTGGGTTTTTAAAAGAATACCACCGCACTAACATCGTTTTATTACTTGGTCTCATATTGCAAATGTTATTTTGCAAACTTTTTCAAAGCAAGAATTTTAAACATGACTACAATGAGCGTTCCAAAAGTAATGTCTCCTATTTATTTTTATTCCGCCCAAATGGATCAGCAGGATTGCAAATTGCATTGTTATGGTTACTGAACATATGCATTCATAACCTGAAAATTCTCTCTGTCGCAGATATTGATGGTATAAGACTCTAAGAAAAACAACTCTGTCATGGACATGTGTCAGAAGCAGAAATGCATCATTGAATTCCTGGCAAAAGTGCATTGAGATGATGACTATGTAGAAAAATAAATTTTGTCATACAAAAGGTTGTTCATCTTAATACTACTACTCTAGTCTTTGTAGCTCTTCAACTTTTTGAGTTCAAATAAAAAAATAGGATTTATTTTTGGAACAACCCTCACATTTATTTGAAATTATATATCAATCTTCGCATGGGCAAAGCTGGGTGAATACTTAATTAATGATAATAAATAATTAATGATAATGATTCTATTTGATGGTTTCATGTATGTGTATATAGTTCTAATGCTGCATTTTAGGGATCTTACGTCAATGACAATTAAGTTAAAAGCTAGTGTGAATTTTGACAAGAGTCACACTGAGTAGACAATAACCCAGATCTGTAAGACAGAATTTTTCTCAGGGTTGAATGAAAACAGATGAGGCAGAGAGCAGAGGTCAAACACCGTTGACAAAACGGAGAGATGATGCAAAATGATTTCATGTTTTCGAGGGACGTCGTACAAACGGGACACAACAAATAATGTAGGAAACTTAAATCTAAGGCGAATCTTATTTCGATCTGTCAGTCTGCGTCACTCATTTCACTAAGTTAGAAAGTTAGTTAAAAATAAAATTAGGAGAGATACACTAATGTTATCTTGACTATGGTTTACTTTTAAGTTAAGTTTTTTTTTATTACTTGACCTCATATTGCAAATCTTATTTTTAACTTTTCTTTCAAAGCAAAAATTGTAAACATAACTATATATTTTACATTATTTCTGACTAACAATATATCTCCACACAGGAAATACCGGATGCATACCACTAGTAATTAATAAATGCAATAGCCTAGCCAGAAAAGGTTATTTAATTTACTATTAGACCATTTGGAGTTGTTGAAAAAGGAATTATTATTTAAATATATAAACATTATCATTAATTCTTAAATGTATTTTGTACTTTTTTTTTTTAGTGTGTAAAAGAAAAAAGAAAATAGTGATCAACTTTTGTTGAGGATGACCAGAAGGCTCTCTTTTTATTGGATGCTGCACAAATGTAAGGGAAGGTGCCGCTCTTTTCACAGGATTACTTACCTTTGATCCTCATCTTGTAATGTTGCGTGCTGTTTTAGTTAAACATCATTCATTTTGAATGAATCAGATTATTTTATTGGCATTTGTTTCCCTGATATCTTTCTAAGAAAGACATCGGGCACTTACGGGAGGGACCATGTGAAGGTTGATAATACCCGTAAGTGAAAGTGTTTCTGTGAAACAAACCGAATTCAAACTTGATGTGAAATTATCAAGAGTTAACTATGCTAAAATTCCAACTAACAATATCCAGGCTTAAATACAACTTGCTGCTGTCAACACTTTCTCCTCCAAAATCTAACTCGGTTTCTGAAAAAGCAGGCCTTTTTTTTTTTTTTAAACCGGAAAATGAGGCGACAAGATCACCAGCATATAAAGAAAAGCAACAGCCATTTTTTTTTCCTTCTCTTCATTTTTTTTTTTTGTTTGCACCAAACACTATGAGCTGCTGGGAGAACAGGCTTGTACTAATTTTTTTAGGCATTTAATCGTACTTGGCACACCCAAGTTGTCAGTCTGTGTCCTTGATCACTTAGACACCCTCACTTCCCAAGTATTGTATGTTTAGCAAGGGGGCATCAAGTACCATTTTTTTTTAAGTCTTTGGTATAACTTGAGGCTTCAAATAACCATAGTTTCCTGGTTCATATGCCAAATACTGTACTGAAAAGGTCTTCACCCTATATGAGTTGAACTGGCATCCTCTGAAGGAGAAAGTTTCATGGAGTATGAAATTCACAAGCGATCCCAAGTTGCATGTATATCCCTGTTAAGGGAGGTGATAATGCTCGGTTTTCGCAACTATTGCAGGGAGGTGTTGACATCCTCCTACATACAGCGTCTGCTATTCCTAAATGGTCGCCCATCTGGTACCGACCAGGCTCCATGTTGATTAGCTTCAGTAAACAAATGAGAACTGGTGTGTCAACGTGATCATGCTAAATGAGTCGGTTTTAATGTATTCTTAATATTAAAAATTATCTTCTATCAGTTTAAATCATCAATTATATCTGAAGAGACTCCGATCTTTCTGTCAACATTCCAAGCTTAATTGAACTAAAATTACAAGTCAGTCTCATTTACTGTTGACACTGTGCACAAATTTCTTATCACGATGAGTCACTGTCAAAGTCAAAACAAGTGATACATGTAATATATATCTTCAAAAAAAACATCAACATTACAACAAAAAAAAAAAGAGGCAAAACTACATATATGCACACATGCACGTCTATCTTTGCTTTCTCCACATCCAATACAGCCTTAAAATCTATACTGATTATAAATCTCTGTACCGTAAATATTGTTTACCGCAAAAATAAACTAGAAATAATCTTTCCTTCTTGATATTTATTTATTTAAAAAAAATTGAATGCAGCTCTCTGATTTTATAATCAATCAAGCAAGAGAGATAGTTCTTTTAAATTATATGTAAAAATAATTTTATTTTTTTTATTATTTTCATTATTTAGGCTATTGCTTTCATTTTGCATGTCATATTCTCACAACGTTGCGGAACTCTGGAATTTGTACAGAATTTTGAATGGATTCCTTTATTTAATCCACTGAGATAGCTTGTTTTTGTCTGCAAAGACACGTGAAAAGAATAAAAGTGCTAATCAGTTCTTAGTGACATTCTTCTGGAGGTTGAAGGTTCAATGCTCAGTATGGATGATGATAATAAAATTATAATTACAAATTACTTAAGACTTTTGCCCATTATGGCTGACAGGACAACAGCAAGCTACTTTTATGCCATGGATTAGATAAACGGTTAAATTCAGAATTTTGTAGAGATTCTTAAATTCAATAAGATACACCTGAAGATTGGAGGTTATACCGATCGAACTGTTGTGAAAATATCAACTGAGGTGAGAATGATACTCTGAATAATACAAATTATCAATTCTCTTCTGAAAACATACCGAAGTATATTATTTTTTATTTAACAGATCTTTACGTCCGTTAATTTTTAGTGAAGAGAGCATGTTTCTGCTTAATATTTTACACCTCTATTATGCTGCACTTGAATTAATGATCATTTTAACCAGCTATACTACATACAATATTTTATGTGATTTCTCCACCCAGATAATACAGGTTAGCCCTGCCAGATCATACATATTTTAACACCCTAATAATATCACACAATCTTTTACCAAATGGCAATTGTCATTTATTTTAATTAATATTTTTTGTTCCATTTATCTCTCCATCGCTTTAGAAAATCAACCTTAATTAATTTTGACAAATTCTTTACGCCCGAGTCTCTCGCTTTTGTTTATTAACAAATTTTTTACTTTTATATTATTTTATATACCAGCAGGGATACACGCTATTACCTAAGTGAAGGACACACGATTGTCTAACATATCTGGATCAGATAAAACATTGATTCAAATGTTATGCTTAGGGTTACAACGAACATTTGTTTATAAAAATTAAGGCAAAATAGTTATTGCCATCATTGGTTGAATGTGTTGCACAGCTTTTAGAAATTGACTTCCAAGTTAACCTATCTCTGGCCAAGTCTTTATTCTTTTTTTTTTTCTCAAATTCATCCTTATCATTTCCTCCCATATGTTTTTTGCCCTAACCCTGCTACCTCAATTGTTAAATGCAAAACACTTGAAAAATAAGGTTGGTGCAAAAATAATGTCGTTTTTGACGTGTGTGTGTATATATATATATATATATATATATATCTGATAAAAAAACATTACTTTTACACTAAACTAATAGCGGGGTCAGAGTAAGGTCAAAGAAAACATTGGAGGAAGTGATAAGGATAAATTTGAGAGAAAGAGAGATCCATAAATACCTGACCAGAAATAGCTTAGTTTGGAAGCCAATTTCTAAAAGCTGCCCAACACATGTCAGCATGTTAATAAAGGGGCATTAATCCAAATATAATGATTAAAAAAGCAGTATTCCTGTATTAACAATGTTACATCCCTTTTGTCATGTTGAATAATTTCGATTATGAGCGGATAAATTTCTGAGTTATAAAAATGACAGGAAAATAAGTGTCTGGTGCATTACTAATTATAATTGATAACTTGGATTCATATTTCTAATGCACTATGCGGTTGGGATTAACCCAATAAAACAGATCATTCCTACCAGATCTCTGAGCGTTTTTGTGTCCACAAGCTCTGGACATGATCAACTTTTTATTAAGTAGATTGTCAGAATATTTTCAGGCTTACTTTTCGACTTTGTTTAATTTTTTCTTAAAAACATCATTTCATTGCCAACCCTCGTTTTTTACTTGTTATAACAAGAGTTGTGGAGTTTGAAGTTACAAGGTTCAACTATAACTTTGACCCGTCTCTTAGGATTCCCAAAATTTCGACTCTGAATTCCAGGGTTCCCAAAATTTTGACCCTAAATCCGAGGGTTCTTAAAATTCCGACTGAATCCGAGAGTTCCCAAAATTCCAACTCTGAATCCAAGGGTTCCCAAAATGCTTACTCTGAACCTGAGAGTTCCTATTTTAAAGTAAAGTAAATCGACTTTTTTTTATTTATTTTTTCTTAAATGTCGATTAAATTTGATTTTCTTTTTAAAAAAAATATACTTGATTGATTTATTTTGTATATTTTCATCTAAGTTTTTCGTGTTCGCTTATTAAAGTCTGTTTTCAAATGAAAAACCCCAGTGTTTTCAACATTCTCTTTATTAAAAGAAGTCGATTTATTTATTTATTAAATAAGTTAATTCATTATATTGTATTAGAAAAGTGTTTTCGACATTTAAGAAAAAAATAAATAAAAAAAGTCGATTGTCTGCCCTTGTTGATCCTATATTTCCGACAAGTATCGTTAGTAGCGTATCAATCTCAAACAAGATGGCATGAAGCAATTCTTCGCTAAAACGTGTGATAATATTTGATTTTCTTAAATTGCTAAAATTGTACTTGGTGTCAAACTCCATCTCTACCTACTGAACTGCTTGATAAACAGATTCTTAGCTGCTTTCCACTTTGGAATTCCTTTGTAAAAACTGAGAACGGTCATTGAACTAAGGAAGTTTTTTTTGTTTTTAGCGAAACTCAGCACTCTTAAGAACTAGAATTCGTCTTGTGACCTATGGCGGTCTGTGACTGAAAGATAAAAGATAAGGCCAAGAAGGGTGCTTTTGACCACGTTTGACCACGAGGTTCCATGCTGATTCTTTTGTGAAGATTCAACTCAAGAAAGCCAGTTTCTTGGCATGTTGATGCTCTGTCAAATTGTCTCCCATCCCCTTCTTACATGGATGTTGAATAACAGATCTTTTTGTAAATCAAGTGAAGCAAGGACTGGCGGCATTAGAAGAGCTTGGGGGGGGGGTGATAGGCAGAGGAGGTATGGACAGTTTGTTAAAATGAGAGGAAATAACTAGTAGCACATGCACCAAAAAAAAAAAAAAATAAATAAATAAAAAAAAAAATAAAATAAAATAGACTGAAACGAATTTTGAAAAATCCTATTGAAAAAAAAACAAAAAACAAAAACATGGTAAACTTTACAATTAATATAGTCATGATTACAGTCCGGACTATATTTTTTTAACACTCTGCCAACACCTTCCTCCCCGACATTATTTCTCTAATCAAGCAATTCCAAATAAATAGAGCTAGTTAAGAATAAAATATGCCTCTTTATATTGTTTCATAATTATGTTTGCTTCTAAATACAACTTGATCTACACTGGCGTGCAATCTTGAGTCACTCATAAAAGTACTTTCATACTTGTTAAACATTTATTGCACTCTAGTTATCTCCTCCTCCGCCCTCCCCTCTTAATCGGTTTAAGCTCAAATGTTCATCTACTTCTTACTTATCCATCTGTGAGATTGCCAGAAACTAAGCCGTTTATTGACGGTTTACTTTTTTCCTCTTTCTTTCAAATATAAATTAACGAGAGGTGGGGAGTCGGCTGAAATAAATCTGACTCCTGATGTCCAACTCGATTTGTAACAAACCATGATTCTGATTACTATGTAATAATATAATTTTATAGTTTTTGATCAAACCTATAATTATTCATAGTGTTTGTGGAGGGAGTTAGTATGGATTATTGTTTTTATTTATTTATTTACTTTCATTTGCAAATGAGATAACTGACTATTCAAAAAAAAAAAAAAAAAAAAAAAAAAATTGTTGAAAATGAACTTCCTTCATTCTCCACTATAAGACCAATGTGTATTCATTTGTATATAAATAAATATATGTACTTTCATCCCACCATGAAAATCCTAAATAAAAAGATTTATATATGAATAATAAATCAATGGCGTAATTATATGGGTTTTATATGAATAGTTTATTTATTTATTAATATTTATTTAGATGAATAGTGAGTTGCAAAACAAAATTTCTGCCCTTTTTAACGGAAGGTGTATACTACTATTGATGTAAACTTATAAAATAATGTTGGTCGGATTTTCAAAAATCTAAATTATATTTAAGCTGGAAAATTAAGCTTTCATTTTGAATAGCCAACTTTTAATTGTTATTGTTGTAACATGTTAATTACAATTTATTTTTAAAAATACTCCATCCTATCCAGCAGTTTTCTAAGATGTAGAAATTCTTAACTTTAAAAGAAAAAATCAGCTAATTTTTTTCTTACTTTCCACACTTTACTTATACTGATGAAACAATGAATAAAACTTGGGCCGTCAAAAAAACAAACAAAACAAAACAAAAAGACTAGTTTTCAATCTAATGAAGTACTCTTGAATCTAACAATACTGAAGAGTTTTGATACAACAGAGCAATCTGTCTAGATGACTAATATATATATATATATATATATATATATATATATATATATATATATATATATATATATATCAATGTTATGAGAGGTTTATGAAGTATAAAAACGATGTTTTTTATATTTAATATTTTTATATTTCAAGCTTTCCTCTGCTCTTGGTCACAAAATGTAGCAAAATAAAAATGAAAGATATATGTGTATATAATTAAAATTATTTGAAAACCAGAAAATGCCAAGGAAAATTTTATTAAATGATAAAATCATTTTTGTTTCTTTACTGTCTGAGACTTTCGGTATTGACACACATCCTTATAAAAGACTGTTGCTTTTAGTGTTTTTTTTTTCCGCTTTTTTCTCCTTTATTTTAGATGTTAAAGTTCCTAGGGATTAAATCCTTGTGGTGTGAGGAAAAAAAAACATCTGTTCTTATTGACGATTGTAGTCAGTCTGAATTGATGTGCACATTATACTGGTTGGTGCAAATTTAAAAAATAGGAGGCTTGTCACATCTTAAACATTTTTAAGGTAAATTAAAATTATTTGAAAATCAGAAGACGCCAAGGAAAATTTTATTAAATGATAAAATCATTTTTTTAAAAAGTCATGCCAACCAGCGTAATGTGCACATCAATTCGAACTGACTACAATTGTCAATAAAAGCAGACGTTCTTTTTCTTCACTCCACGAGGATTTAATCCCTAAGGATTTTAACATCTAAAAAAGAAAGAAAAAAAAAAAAAAAAAAAAAAAAAACGTAAAGCAACAGTTTTCTTTGGTAAGGGTGTGTGTGTCAACACCGAAAGTCTCAGACAGTAAACAAAAAAAAAAATGATTTTATATTTTTCCATTATGCCATTGGACAAATATAAAGGTATCTGCAGCTTCTTTGCCAATTCTCGAATTTTTACCATGTCGAATCACATTTTAGTTCCCTTTGACGGATTGATTGTTGCTATTTCTTCTGATGAATTAAGGGCATAATAGATTCACTGATTGATATAATAATTAAGTGATTGATTTTGCGCTATGAAACAGATACTGTCAAGAATTGTATAAGTCAACTGAATTAAAGGAACAAATTATAAGATGCTCAACATCATGAATTTTGGAATATAATTTTTTGTCATTTATTCTCTCTATTTATCTAATATATATATATAAGCAAATTTATGCATATTTTATTGTGTTGAAAATATAGGTTCTTTTTTACTAATTGTGATAAAAATTTTAACCATAGAATATTATTATAATCTTCAAAAAGCCTGCAAATTTTCATGTAGTTTCGTTCCATAGAGATATGAACATTTCAATATTCAGTTTAGCTACCAGTACAGATATATGCACAGACTCCCTACATTTGAAATTACCTTAATAATTAAAACAAAAACAAATTGTTCTATTCTTGTACCGCCTTTTTGCTATTTTTCCTTTTATTGTTCTTTCATTTTTTTATTTTTATTTTTTTTATTGGTTTTTATACTTTTGTTTACTGCAAAGTGTATGGTGCTACTGTGACCTATTAGCTCATTCTTTTTTGCATCTTGATGAAGAGGAAGAGTTTAATAGTTCATGTACCAACTCAGATATGATAAAAATGCTCCATGCACATATATATTTCATATCCCTTTCATGAGAATGAATAGGTACAATGGAAAAATAGTAAAAGAATTTGAAAGAAACAGATTTTTCCTTTCCTCTCTCCTTCTTTTTCTCGTTAGATTTTGTGTTATTTCTTTATTGAAATTTATTTCTATTAAAATAAACGTTAGTAAATAGTACCTGTTAAAGAAATGACTGAATTATTTACCTGTGGATGTGCTCTCCTATATATAAAGGAAAGTCAATTTTTCTCCATACTTTTGTAGTCAATAAAACACACTTCATGAAAACAAATCTGTTTTCTCAGTTCTATAAAGCAAATATTGGTATATGTTTTTAAAACAACTTTAATTTCCAATCGATTTAATCGACTTTTATATTTAATCCGATCAACAATTTTTGTTCTGGTTAATAATCTATAATATAAATCTCACCTGTCTGTTTAAATGTATGTATGTTTGTATGTTTGTCTAAAAATTTTAACAGAGGCGACGGATTTTCATGAGATAGTATCGTTTTGAAGCTCAACCCTTCAAAAAAAAATTGGCTAAAAGCATTAATTCCTCTCTTTTTTTGTTTCTTTTTTTTAAAACGTTTATAATTTCTATTTTTTCTATTAGTCTAGGATATATGAGCCTATGCATATACCCAACTTTATATATATATATATATATATATATATATATATATATATATATACTAGCGGGGGGAGGGGGTACACGGCGTTGCCCAGGTGTGTGGAGTTGTAGTAAGGGACTGGAGGGGGGTGATAAAAAAGTGGTAGTAGCAGGAGGGGAGTCAAAATAACAGTAGGCAGTTTGGGCGAAGAGAGGTGTTAAAAAAAAAAAAATGTGGTAGTAGGTAGGTAGGCAGGCAGGCTCAAACCTGTAACGTGAAAGAGAAAAAAGGTGAGAAAAAAAAAATGTGGCGTGTTTGCCAATGCGTCCATGGCAAAATTGGAAGTCACGAGCGTCAAAATTA
Organism: Euprymna scolopes; assembly: GCF_053919585.1. NCBI lineage: Eukaryota > Metazoa > Mollusca > Cephalopoda > Sepiida > Sepiolidae > Euprymna > Euprymna scolopes. The sequence continues at coordinate 60,856,772 of NC_136504.1, forward strand.
AACATAGTTAATACAACGGTGACAATGACTTGCTAAAATTTCAGTGAAAAAAGCGACGCCTCTTTGTACAAAACGGCCAAGTTGAGAGTGAAGAAATGTTTTTGGCCGATTTTTCCATATTTGAAATCGAGCTTCAAAACGATACCAATCTCCTGTGGATCCGTCGCGTGCGTCGAAAGTTTTTGCGAGAGAGAGAGAGAGAGAGAGAGAGAGAGAGAGAGACACACACACACACACACTTTTGTCTTTTATATATTAGATTTGTGTGAAAATTTTTTCCTGTCTTTCATACATTCTGTCTCCATGACGTTTCTATTTTATGAGATATTGTGTATTTTATTATATATATAGTTCTTTGTTTCTTTAAGCTTTATAATTTCTACATATATTTTTTTAAATTTCCGTTTTCTCTTTTCACTCTTGTTATATTGCTGTCCGTTCTGAGAACAATTTTTATTCTAAACTCTTATAGAAATGAAAGAAACCACTGTTTTCCCACAACAAAATAAGAACTGGATAACAAATCAAAAATTCAAACTTGTGTTGTATGATTGTGTAGACAAAATCGATGAAATGATTAGATTGATTTCTCAGCCTTGGCTGCATTTCCTCCTCATAATTTTCTAATGAAATAATCCCCCCCCCCCCAAAAAAAAAATTCTGTGCTAAAATGTCGGTCATGTTGTTGGGATATGCAATGGACTTGTAGATTGAAAGTTTTCATAATTGGCTGTACGTTTTAAGAATTATTCCTTTTGGTTAAATGTTCCGTTTTCTTGTTCTCTTTCCAATATTGTATTATTTGATTTTTTTATTTTTACACAGAAATCACCACTTATCAAGGCCCGGAGGCCACTCGAAGATAAGGGTTAATAGGTATACATTAGTCAATGTGATTATAGCGTAGTAAATATAAGTAGTGGAAATTTTGTAAATTGGATTACTTAGGGAGACGGTTCATCAAGAACTTGTTTACATTGGACTTGAAGGCAATCAAATTATAGTCAGCTGGAAAGCAGGCAAACGGAAGAGAGTTCCACAAACGCGCAGTTCTAAGAAAGAAACTTTGTTCATGGAATCTACATTTAGGTTTAGGCACAGATAAAGAGTGTGGGAAATTGTTGATTGTGGCCACGAATATTTAAAAATATATAACCGCTTTGCATGACCTTAATTTGTGCCCAATAGCATTATACAAAGTTACCAGTAAATCAACATCATTATTAAATCAACATCTTTATTTTACCTATGTTCAGCATTTAATTGCCCTACAAGTGTTTATGAAAATCAGACTTTCATAGATGGCCCAAATAACCTATAATTCATAAAAAAGTATGTGTATCTATCTATCTATTATATATATTTCGGGGTTAATATTTTTCAGAGGTGAAGCAACCAATGAAGTTTTAACAAGGCTAATGCAAGAGTACTCAATACCGAAGTAGGGCAAGGTATACGATTTATCTATTTTACATAACCATTTATATGTTGCTACACATTTATGGGCATGTTTAGGTCAGCCAGTTATAAATAATTAGAGACGCCATCTCTTTCTTTGTCTTTCTTTTTCACATATATTAAATACCGTTGTCGTTTTTTTTTTTTTTTTTTTTTTGAATACCATGTGATGTAACCTGATAAATTTTTGTGCTTGAAACTCCTGTAAAATTTTCATTACACACTTAACTTTTGTATAAGCAATATTACCTGAAGAGGTTTCTAGGTACTTGTAACTGGCTGACCGAAACATGTTCATGGATGTGTAGCAAGATATTAATGCTTATGTAAAACAAATAAAATATATATATATATATATATATATATATATAATATATATAGAGAGAGACTTTTTAGCCTGTTAAAAAGTCATTGACTTTGAAAGTGTGCTTTATACCAAACTTCTAGAGTAAGTATGGCATTGTGCTGCCTTATCCATATTAATCCCTAACTGTGCATCGAACAGATACCATACTACTTAAGTCCATACAAACTTTCAGCTAAATTAGCCCAATAGTTCCAGAGAAAAAGTGGAATGAGCAAACAGACAGACAAACACACACAAATATATATAATTCTATTTGATATGAGGGCAATGTTGGATTGCATCAGTTTTTTACACGTAGTGGAAATTTCATGGTTCTTTCTACATCAATCTGTATAATTTACTGTATTTCATTTTGAAATAATAAATGGAAGTATCAATGCTATTAAGAAAAAAAATGACTCTTCTGTAAAACCCTTACCAATACCATTGTCGGGTAAATATTTTTGAAATAAATGAAACGAATACATCTCTCCTATATTTCTTTAAAATCGTACGGATTTAATTCTTTATAAAATAAATATTTTGTTTTATTGTAAAAATAATTATCAGCTAAATATTGTTCAAATAAAACAGATGTCACTTGTTGAAATGTATTTGTTTAAAATTGTCTTGTTTTAATCGAAGGGATGACATACTGTGAATTTGGAACAATTCATTTTAAAATGAGTAAAGTTAGAATTTTTTTTCTTTAGCAAGATAAGATCAATCAACGTCTATAATCAGAAGATCTTGTTTCTTTTATATATGTGAAAAGTGATAACGTACGTATATGATACTGGCGACTTTTTTATGGATCTGTAGATGGATTATGGATGCATTTATGTTAACATTTCTGTTTCATTGTCAAAACTTGACGGACATCGCAGCGTTGTGAAGTTGTAAGGTAAAATGTTAACTTGGACTCCGAAGATTCCAACTCCTTATTTCGTGACATTCAAATTCAGCTTACAAATTATGACTCCAACTCTTAGCATTCTGATGAGTTAGACTCTGACTTTTTGCAAAATCTCGTACTCTACAACTCTGGTTCTTCCGACTATAGTTTTAATAAAAAAAATAAAAATTGGAAGGGTATGTATATAAGCTCTTTTTATTATTACTTATATGTATATACTACCCTTCTAATTTTTATTCTTTTTTTTTTTCCCCTTTCCTATTTACATAGGCTAAATCCTTTCCTTCTAGTTATATTGTAATATTCTTTTTTATATTTCAAGGTTTTTGTTCTTGTATTTTATATCTCCTTTAATATACCTTAATATATACTTTCTTCATTTTCAATTTAAATGTTCATAAGCCAGTTTTTATCTATATTTTATATAATTTTGGCTCCTTCTCTTCTGATGAGAAGCATTTAGCTTCGAAATGCTGTGGCCGAAGGAGGCATTTCTGTATTACTCTTTCCTTTACAGATTTGAAGTTATTTGTAATTTTTATTCATCTTTTATTATATTTAATTGCTCCTCTTAGCAGTGTAGATTTCTCTAGCTTGATAAGTTTGCATTGTTTAAGATATATTCTTTGATAACGTCATTGTGTGTGTGTGTGTATGTGTGTGCGTATATATATATATATATATATATATATATATATATATAAATAACACATATTAGTGATGGGACGATTCCAATACAATTGGTGATTCCGATTCTTTATGAATCTCTAAATATTTAACTATAGAGTTGTTATTTTCCCCGATTTCTTTAAAAAGCATATGTTAAATATGCAGGTTTTTTTGTAAACATCAAAATACATTTGTGGAGGATGATCTATCGATTTTAGCTTTACTGGTATTTTAAAATCAATAAATATTTATTATTTCATCATTATTACCAGCAATGGAAGATTTTGGTTTACTTTAAACAAAATCAAATAATAAAAAAAGACAATTGAAAGAATCGATTTGGCATCAGAAAATAGGCACCAATTTTGTCAGTTCTGATACCCCAAATTTGTTGATTTTTTTTTTTTTTTCTGACTCCGATTAACTGCCCCACAACAATATATATATATATATATATATATATATATATATATATAATTTAGCCTAAAAAAGGTTTCTATATTTTCTTATTCGTTGACATATAGGAATGCATAATGTTTTTAAAAAAACAGGATTTTCAGTTGCTTCCTAAAACCTTGAGTGTAATGGAAGATATTTGTGTGGGCAGTAGGTGATACGAGGGGCGTGCAATAAGTAATGCCCCAGACCCACTTCCCATAGCAGTAGAGCAACAAAACTTGGCACAGTTATTAGTCTTTCTCTACATAGGAACCACCCAGAGTTACGCATTTCTCCCATCGTTTGATGCAGCTCTGAAAACTGTTTTTGTAGAACATCCCAGGTTGGTTCTCCAACTATGACGTGACTTCAGAAATCAAGGCTGCATCATCTGGGAAACGCTTTCCTTTCAAAAACAACTTCATGGCTGGGAAGAGGTGAAAGTCAGAGGGTGCAAGGTCAGGAGAGTAGGGAGGATGGGGAAGGATTTCATAACCACACGCCCGTGCTTCTGATCTGGCGACATGCGAGTTGTGGACCGGAGCGTTGTCTTGCAGGAGGAGAGTACCTTTGCTGATCTTGCCCCGCCTCTGGATTTGGATAGCTTCCCTTAATTGCCTTAAAAGTGAAGCATAATAAGCTTCTGTAATTGTGGTACCTTTTGCCAGGAAATCTGTCATCACTACTCCATCCTTGTCCCAGAAGACTGTGAGCATGACCTTGCCAGCGGAGGGCTGCACCCTTGCCTTCTTTGGAGGTGGTGAGTCCAAGTGCTTCCACTGCATTGACTGGGCTTTGGTCTCTGGTCTCTGGATCATAGTGATGGATTCAGGTTTCATCCTGTGTAATCAGTCTTTTGAAAACTTTGACTCAATCTTCTTGGCACATCTCCAAATTCATCCTCGAGCACACGACGCGTTCTCGCTTCTGGAATGGTGTGTGCAACCTGGGAATCCATCTGGCAGACATCTTATGCAAATGGTCATGAAAGATAGTTTCCACAGACCCTGTACTAATCTTGACATCTTGGGCTATTTAGCGAATAGTAATGCGCCGATCTTCCAAAATGGCAGCCTCAACTTAACGGACAGATGCCTCACCAATGGCAGGAGGGGGCGACCAGGTCTGGGAGCTGTTTCCACAGACTTCCGGCCATGTTTGAATTCATGATGTCAGCATTTTACAAGGTCATATGATGGAGCATTATCACCATAAGTTTCTTTCATTTCATCAAAAGTCTCCTGTGGTGTGCGTCCTTTCAAATACAAAAAAAGGATCACTACTCGACATTCAACAGGCTCCATTTCACACCTGACTCGGTTAAAACACCTGTAAAACAGAAACCACAATTAGTTCAGAGCTGTAATTTGCCACATAACCTGTAGAGATATAAATCGTTACACATGCAAAATTTCAGCTAGATCAGACAACTGGAAGTGCGTCAGGGCATTACTTATTGCACGCCCCTCGTAACACGAACAAAATAGAGTAAAACCATTTAGATGGAAAGGTGTGTACGTATGAGGTCCACACACTACGTATATATGCCTGATAAAATTTTCTCTGTGATAACTTTCTGCAGATTACTAAAGTCAGAAGTTCCCTGAATTTACAGCAACTACTCCTCACTCTTGCAATCATATTAGCACCTGTGCTCTAACGGTATCAACAAGATAACAAAACTTCTGGACAACTTCAATAGCTTCGCCATTCTTACATCTCCTTTTCTCTAGACTGAGCAGAGAAACTTTCCAGACCTACAACCACCGGTCATGTTAGTGTTGTTTTGTCTATATTAGCAGGCCGCCCGACGTTGCCCACTCGTAAAATCCGCTTTATATATATATATATATATATATATATATATATATAAAGTAATGAAATAAAAAGGATGTAGTGTTTACCTGATATATGCAATGGTAAACTTCAATCTCATATAAATACCAGTATGTGTATATATATATATATATATATATATATATATATATATATATATATATATATATACAGGGGGATGCAAAAGTAGGTATACAGTGGTCAAAAAAAGAAAAAACGTATAAAGTTCAGGGCATTTATTATACAGACAAACAAATGTTGCATAAACAACTAATAATTAGCACATATAATAAGAAACACATGTAATAGGAAGCCCTATTTCCGCAGGTATTCAAATTGCTTGCCGTCAGCGTTAACACATTCCTCTAATTGAGAACGAACACGCATGCACACTCTAGAACAAAGATCTTTATCAGCATCAATTTCATGACAAGCTTCCAAAATGAACTGAATCATGTTTTCGACAGTGCGAGGCTTGCGTGCAAAAACCTTATCTTTTACTGTGCCCCAAAAAAAGAAATCCATAGGAGTTAAATCTGGCGAGCATGGTGGCCAGTCGATGGTGCCACGGCGTCTAATCCATCTGTTGGGAAATTTTAAGTCAAGTAGTGCTCACACAGTGAGTGCAAAATGAGGTGTCTTGTTGAAAATAAGTCATCATTTTGGTATTGTTCATGTACTTGGGGTATTATTGTATCCTGCAACATGTTTAAGTACACAGTTTGATCAATGCTTGTGTGAAGAATAATGGGGCCAACAACACCTTTGCAAGAAAGCCCGGTCCATACTGTTACCCCGGGTTGATTGAGTTGTTTTTCGATAGTGATTTGAGGGTTTGCGGTTGCATAATAAACGCAATTGTGTCGATTAACGGCACCTGATAATTTAAAGTTTGCTTCGTTAGACCATACAATTTTATTTAGAATACCGTTACCTTCAAGTTCCTCGCTGAGGATATTTTCAGAAAATTGTAAACGACGATCCGAGTCATCTTCCAATAAACCATGTATCAATCGAGGCGTGTACATCTTTAGACCGGATCTACACTCAATACCAAGTTCAGATGAGGCTCTGTATTTCGATTTCTGTGGGCTCTGAGTGAATGCCTGAGCAACTTTGAATTCATTTTCTTGTGTGGTCACAGTAATTGGTTCTCTGTGCATTGTGGATACTCCCTGTCTGTTCAAATTTGTCACGTAGTCGATAAACCGTGAGCCTTGTTGGGGGAGGTGTTGCAAAGGTTTTGACCCACTGTTCTCTTACGCGTTCACTATTTTCTGTCTTCCAGTATTGTTGTAATATCCATTTTCGTTGTTCGTCAGTCAAATTACCGGCCATGGTTAAATTGCCAATTTAACTGAAAAAATAAAAATAAATGATTCAAATGCTAATTCTACCCTTTGCGACCAAGACCGCCAACCCCCAATATTTCCTCTTGTATCAGAAAACACGCTATGTGATATACGTATATCTGTACGTGATGTTGCCAAGCTAATCAAAAACCTTGATTCCAGTAAAGCAACTGGCCCTGATGGTATTCCAATTATAGTACTCAAAAAACTTCAACCTGAACTAGCGCCCACA
>NC_136504.1:61519018-61749018 GCF_053919585.1 Euprymna scolopes
AATAATTAAATCCGTTCACTTATGTGGGGGTGTGAACAAACCTTTGTATAATGTTATGTACAACTAATCAAAACGCACTACATTAAACGTGCGTACAAGGATTGAGTAATATTGTTGTCCCATTAACATTTATGTAAAGCAAAGTGTGTGTAGAGTGTAATCCAACTGTCTCATTTGCATCTATTTCATTGTAATATGTATTTAACGTCTATTTCACTGTCATATGTATTTAACGACTATTTCATTGTAATATATATTAAACGTTTATTAACTTGTATTATGTATGTAAAGTCTATTTCATTGTAATATGTATTTAACGTCTATTTCATTGTCATACGTATTTAACGTCTATTTAATAGTAATATGTATTTAACGTCTACTTCATTGTCATATATATTTAACGTCTATTTCATTGTCCTATGAATTAACGTCTATTTCAATTTAATATGTATGTAACGTCTATTTCATTGTCATATGTATTTAACGTCTATTTCATTGCCATATGTATTTAAGGTCTATTTCATTGTAATATGTATTTAAGGTCTATTTCATTGTAATATGTATTTAACGCCTATTTCTTTGTCATACGTATTTAACGTCTACTTCATTGTCATATGTATTTAATGTCTATTTCATTGTCATATGCATTAACGTCTATTTCAATTTAATATGTATTTAATACCTATTTCGTTGTAATATGTATTTAACGTCTATTTCATTGTATTAGCTATTATTTCATTGTAATATGTATTTAACGTCTATTCCATTGCCATATGTAACTAACGTCTATTTCATCGTAATATTTATTTAACGTTGATTTAATTGTAATATGTATTTAACGTATATTTCATTGTAATATGTATTTAACGTCGATTTCATTGTAATATGTATTTAATGTATATTTCATTGTAATATTTATTTAACGTCTACTTCATTGTTATATGTATTTAACGTCTATTTCATTGTAATATATATTTAACGTCTATTTAATTGTCATATGTATTTAACGTCTATTTCATTGTAATATGTTTTAACTTATATTTCATTGTAACATTTATTTAACGTCTACTTCATTGTCATATGTATTTAACGTCTATTTCATTGTAATATGTATTTAACGTCTATTTCATTGTAATATGTATTTAACGTCTATTTCATTGTAATATGTTTTAACGTATATTTCATTGTCATATGTATTTAACGTCTATTTAATTGTAATATATATTGAATGTCTATTTCATTGAAATATGTATTTAACATCACTTTCATTGTCATATGTATTTAAAGTCTATTTCATTGTCATATGTATTTAACGTCTATTTAATTGTAATATATATTGAATGTCTATTTCATTGAAATATGTATTTAACATCACTTTCATTGTCATATGCATTAACGTCTATTTCAATTTAATATGTATTTAATACCTATTTCGTTGTAATATGTATTTAACGTCTATTTCATTGTATTAGCTATTATTTCATTGTAATATGTATTTAACGTCTATTCCATTGCCATATGTAACTAACGTCTATTTCATCGTAATATTTATTTAACGTTGATTTAATTGTAATATGTATTTAACGTATATTTCATTGTAATATGTATTTAACGTCGATTTCATTGTAATATGTATTTAATGTATATTTCATTGTAATATTTATTTAACGTCTACTTCATTGTTATATGTATTTAACGTCTATTTCATTGTAATATATATTTAACGTCTATTTAATTGTAATATGTATTTAACGTCTATTTCATTGTAATATGTTTTAACTTATATTTCATTGTAATATTTATTTAACGTCTACTTCATTGTCATATGTATTTAACGTCTATTTAATTGTCATATGTATTTAACGTCTATTTCATTGTAATATGTTTTAACTTATATTTCATTGTAATATTTATTTAACGTCTACTTCATTGTCATATGTATTTAACGTCTATTTCATTGTAATATGTATTTAACGTCTATTTCATTGTAATATGTATTTAACGTCTATTTCATTGTAATATGTTTAAACGTATATTTCATTGTCATATGTATTTAACGTCTATTTAATTGTAATATATATTGAATGTCTATTTCATTGAAATATGTATTTAACATCACTTTCATTGTCATATGTATTTAAAGTCTATTTCATTGTAATATATATTTAACGTCTATTTCATTGGCATATGTATTTAACGTCTATTTTATTGAAATATATATTTAACGTCTATTTAATTGTAATATGTATTTAACGTCTATTTAATTGTAATATATATTGAATGTCTATTTCATTGAAATATGTATTTAACATCACTTTCATTGTCATATGTATTTAACGTCTATTTCATTGTAATATATATTTAACGTCTATTTCATTTTATTAGCTATTTAACGTCTATTTTATTGAAATATATATTTAACGTCTATTTAATTGTAATATGTATTTAACGTCTATTTCATTGTAATATATATAAAACGTATCTTTACTTGTATTATGGATGTATAGGCTATTTCATTGTAATATGTATTTTACGTCTATTTCACTGTAATATGTATTTAACGTCTACTTAATTGTAATATGTATTTATCGTGTACTTCATTGTCATATGAATTAACGTCTATTTCAATTTAAAATGTATTTAACGGCTATTTAATTGTAATATTTATTTACGGTCTATTTCATTGTCATATGTATTTTACGTCTATTTCTTTGTCATACGTATTCAACGTCAAATTCATTGTAATTGTTGTGGTTGCAAGGTTGAACAATAATTAGTAAGGAAATACAATGAAGACGCAAACAACAAGATAACGCAATCATAAGTGTATTAAAGAAAAGGTATTTTTACAATATGTACAAATGACAGTGTCGAGTCAGAGAGTCTTGGTGGGAGGACATGTACGCTCTTCGGCGTCACTTCCGGTGGCATTTGAGTAAGACACACCAAGGCCAACCTAGGCTTGTCATTTATAGTGTTATGTTATTCGCATATGCAAATAAGTGGTTGCCACCACAACACCCCCCTCCCAAGATTTGAAGTCATACAGATTTCAATATATTTTTCTTTTTGGGTTTACCATTAATGGTTAATTCACTTTTCTTTTCCTACCTGATCTTCTGGGTTCAGGTGCATTTTGAGGCGGTTCCAAATTAAAAGATTCGTATATGATATCTATGGTGTCCTCCTCTTCGACTGTTGTCGTATCATCATCATCTTGGATATGACGTTTTTTTTTTTTACTGATTTAGGTGCCTTTTATGTATATTCTGTGGACCTTTAATCATGTATGTACAATCACCAATGCGTTTATCCACTACTCCACATTCCCAGTAAGATGTGTTATTTCTGTAGCACTTAAAATATACTCGATCTCCCGAGTTATATTTCTTTCTTCTCGTGTGTGTAGTGTTTCGGATAATTGCCTGCCTTGGCAATAGTTTGTCAAACGCTGATTTTACCTTTCTGGCAAACATTAGATCAGCTGGTGATATGTTTGATGGTGTACTAGGATGTGGTGTAATCCTATATACTTGCAAGAATTGTTGCAAAGCTTTTTCTGTTGGTGTTCCAATGGATTTCTTTAACGCTCGTTTTAGCGTGTCCACGAACCTTTCCGCGAGGCCGTTCGACCTTGGATGATACGGCGGAGTCGTGATGTGCTTCACTCGGAACGTGTCGCAAAATTCCTTAAACTCTGCGGATGTGAACTGCGTTCCGTTGTCGGTGACCAGTGTGTCTTGTACCCCGAATCTTGCAAACAACTCGTGTAGGAACTCTATTGAGTTGTTCGTTGTTGGATTCCTGCAACGTATTACCTCCGGCCATTTTGTGAAACTATCCACTACAATTAAATAATAGTTTTCACCTACTGGACCAGCGAAGTCCATGTGGATTCTCGACCATGGTTGGTCGGTTTTCGGCCAAGGTTTGTGTACTATAGGTGGAGATTTTGCCGCTAACTGGCATCCTTTACATTTATCAATTGTTGTCGCTATGTCAGTGTCTATGTTACGCCAGTACACGTAGCTTCTCATTAACGACTTTATTCGATTTATCCTCGGATGTCCTGTGTGGAAATCTCTTAACATCCTATTCTGCAATGTTTTGGGTATTACCACTCTCTCGCTGTACAGTAACACATCGTCACATATGGAGAAAACTTCCTGCACCTTTGTGTCCGTTATAATTTTCCCTTTTATGTCCTGTATATATATTCGTCTTTCTCGGCTTCCCTTTTAATGTCCGACAAAGTTACGGGTAGTTCCTTAATGATGTTTGCTACCATATTTTTTTCTTCAACATTTGTCCGAATTGCTGCAATGACTGATTCTTCCAGATTGTGTTTCTGTGGTATCAGTCTTGACAGTCCATCCGCATGGCAAATCTTTTTTGATGGTAGATGTTGTAGCTGGAAATCGTAATTAAGTAGTATTGTACCCAAGCGCAGCAATCTATTTGCGGTGTATACCGACAATCCTTTTTTTTATCCATAGATCGTGACTAACAGTTTATGGTCGGTTTCAAGTATGAACTGTCTACTATATAAATATCGGTGAAATTTAGTCACGGCAAAGATTATGCTCAACGCTTCTTTTTCGATTTGTGAATATGCCCTTTCGGCTGGTATCAGCGTTCTCGAAGCGTGCGCTATTGGCTTTCTAGACCCATCCGGCATAATATGTTGAATGCATGCTCCTAAGCCGTAGGAGCTAGCGTCACTAGCGACGACTATTTTTAAGTTTGTGTCAAAGTGCGTTAAGAATAATTCGGATGTTAGTGCGCTCTTTATTTTGTCAAAAGCGGTTTGACATTCTTGCGTCCAGTTCCACGGTGTATCCTTTTTAAACAGATTATTTAAGGGGGCTCGCAAGTTATGCATTCCTGCAATAAAAGATTGGTAATAATTTGCGAGTCCTAAGAAACTCTGCAAGGTTGTTACATTATCGGGTGCTGGCATATTTTTTATTGCCGCAGATCTGTCTGGGTCTGGACGTCGTCCATGTTTGTTTATTATGTGTCCAAGATACTTAATCTCGCTCATACAAAAGTCACATTTACTTTCTTTTACTTTAAAGCCGAATTCTTGTATTCGAGTAAATACTTGTTTCAAATGTTCCTTATGTTCTTCTAGGGATTTGCTCCTGACAACAATGTCGTCCAGGTATGCACATGCGCACTCAATACCACTTAGCATGGTGTCCATCGCTTGCTGAAAGATGGCAGGCGCTACTTTGATGCCAAAAGGCAATCGGTTGTATTTGTATAATCCCTTATGCATATTGATGCATAGTATTTTTGAGCAATTCTCCTCGACCGGTATTTGCAAATACGCGTCGCTCAAGTCTATCTTGGAGAAGATATTACCCCCATTCAACTTCGTGAATATTTCCTCTGGGCTTGGTAGGGGGTAATGGTGATCTTTTAATAGGAAGTTGACCCTGGTCGAAAAGTCTGCGCACACTCTAACTTCGTCATTCTTTTTCTTTACGTATACGGTGGGGGCTGCCCACTCGCTGTGTTCTATTTTTGATAGAATTCCCGACTGTTCCAATCTATTTAATTCTTTATCAATCTTTTCCAACCCAGCGAACGGAACATTTCGCTTTTTTCTAAAAATTGGGCTGGCGTTTTCTTTAAGTTCAAACGAGGCCTTGAATTTATTGCAGCGACCTAAGTTAGTCGTGAATGCCTCAGGAAATAATTCTTTTAAATCGTCTTTTATATTTACTGTTGTTGGAGAAGAACATTCTAATTTTTTACAGAATGTATTGATTGGCTTATCCCATAGTCCGAATTTCTCAATTAAATCTATTCCAAACAGATTTTCACTATTTTTTAGTACGAATATTTTTAATTTCTTCGAAATCCCTTTCAATTTTATCGGGAGGACAACTTCTCCTTCAAATTTTATACCACCACCAGTTACCGTCCGGGCTGCTTTACTAGTTTTCATCATGGCCGGTTTTCCCAACTTTTTCCACGTATTCAGGTTTATTATAGAAACATCGGAGCCGGAGTCGAGTTGTAACTTTATTGATGTTTTAAATATTTCCACTTTTACGTATTTTCGCCGATCTTTGTCTAATTTTGTATTTGATTTTGTTTGCTGTACTCTCTTTCTGGTGAAATCTTTATATCTGCAGCAATCGCTTTTGTGTCCCACCTTCTTACAAATGTAGCATTTTTTCTTCTTATAAGGACAATCTGATTCCCAATGCTTTTCTGCACATCTCTTACAGCTATGTCTAGGAAGAGGCTTGTTATATTCTGTACTATATTTATGGTTATTATCTTTGGAATATCCCGTTCCATTGCTTTTCTTTGTAAAGTTCTTGGTTGGTGCGTATGGTTTTCTAACTTTTCTTACATATGCCACTCCGGATTCTTCTATATTTTTTGAATACTTTTTTAGTGTAATGGCCCTTTCACAGTCCTCTGCTAGTTTCTGGAGAGTTAAATCTTGCTCAGATTCCAGCTTAGACAACACTCGTCTGCGTATTTCTGCATTTTTCGTGAAAACTAACCCTTGAGCGAAGATTAGACATTTAAAATCTTCTACCGTTAGTTCTGCAAGCTTAAAATTATCGCAGTTTTTATTGACAACTGATGCGTATGTCAAATAATCTTGGTTGTCCATCTTTCTTAGATTCATGCACAGCCATCTTTTATGAAAAAGAGATATATTTGAATTAAATAATTCTTTTAGTAATTTTACAGCTTCCATGAACTCTAATTCCGCAGTTTTTTTAGGTAATATGTAATCTACGAATTTGCTGTGTTCTGATGTACCCAATTTTCTGAGTAAGAGGCTCACTTTCTGACTATTTGGCCAATTTTTACAGTCCAGTTGAAAAACATCCTCGTATCTTGTGTAGTATGCTTCAAAATTCTTCTCTTCCTCAGGCACATAATGAAATGTGTCCATGCTATTAAAAATAGTTGTATGGGAGAAATTAACACTATCGACATTTTCTCGATTACTCTTTAGTAGTTCCAGTGTTTTAGCAAAACGTTCATCTTGTCTTTCTTCATATTTCAATTGTAGTTTCTTATGCCTTTCTTCCTGTTCCAATTGCAGTTTTTTCTGCTTTAATTGTGCCATTTTCTGCTTTTCTTCTTGTTCCTGCTGCCATTTCAATAATCTGTCCTCTCTCTTTTCCTCGCGGTCGGCGTGTGCCTGTATTTGTGTTTGCAAAAACTCGTTTTGTGTAGCTTGTCTGCGTTCATCCCGCTCAGCCTGTGCTTGTAAAAATTGCGTGAACATTTTTGATAAGTCTTCCATGTTTTTTTTTGTTTTTTTTTAGTGTGTAGTTAAAAAAAATATTGTACCATGTGGAATATACACCGGTTTGGGTTACAACAAAAAAAACAAATTGCTGTAAGCTCCTGTTTTCAATAATAATATCGCTGCTTGCAATAATATATTATTTTTGCGAGTCACGCTGCAAAAAAAAAATAAAACAGGTTTATCTGGAATCACGAAATGGAATTGACTTTCCGTTTTTAGGCACTTACTAATAAGTAACTCTTTCCACAAAATAAAAGTTTGGGTTTTTTTTATCGAGTCACAATTGAATAAATGTATGCAGTACATTTAGTTCTTTGAGTTTTTTTTTTCTCTAGTATTTTAGTAATTTAAATACCTCTTAAATTGAGATTACCTTTTTTCCGTGACGTTTTACTGTATTATCCGTTATTCAGTGACAACTTCAAGAAAAAAAATCCTTTCCTTGAATTTTAGTTTTAGCTGTGGTATTTCCTTTTAGTACCGACGTCAACCAAAACATTAATTAAAAAGTCCTTTAGTTGTTGTTTTGTTTACGGAGAACAGTAATTAGAATCAACTGGTGAACTTTTTTCGTAGGTTACTTCCTTGCTTTTCGTAATACGGGTCTGACCTGTCGTTTTTGCGACAGAACAAAGTTCGCTTTTCGTTTGCAAGTTGGTCCTTTAGTAAGATTTGTCGTGTAGCGACAAAACAAAAATTCACTTTTACATTCGTTGGCAAGTCGGATTCACAGAAAACGGCGTAAAATTGTCGCTTTTGCCACGTTAGAGTTTTTTTTTTCACTTGAGTTGAATCTTCTCTTTAGCGTAAAATCCGTTTACTCGTCAACACTTTGCATTCCTTAAAAAAAAAATGTTCAACCTTTGCGTTGTACTTTTTTTTTTAATAGTTCTTCGTCAAACTGCTATATTTGACGCTTCATATCTCGTCGCCAACTGTTGTGGTTGCAAGGTTGAACAATAATTAGTAAGGAAATACAATGAAGACGCAAACAACAAGATAACGCAATAATAAGTGTATTAAAGAAAAGGTATATTTACAATATGTACAAATGACGGTGTCGAGTCAGAGAGTCTTGGTGGGAGGACATGTACGCTCTTCGGCGTCACTTCCGGTGGCACTTGAGTAAGACACACCAAGGCCAACCTTGGCTTGCCATTTATAGTGTTATGTTATTCGCATATGCAAATAAGTGGTTGCCACCAAAACAGTAATATATATTTAACGTCTATATAATTGTAATATGTATTTCAGGTCTATTTCATTGTAATATGTATTTAACGTCTATTTCATTGCAATACGTATTTAAAGTCTATTTCATTGTCATATTTATAAAACGTCTATTTCATTGCTATATTTATTTAACGTCTATTTCATTGTAATGTGTATTTAACATCTATTTCATTGTCATATCTATTTAACGTCTATTTCATTGTAATATGTATTTCACGTCTATTTAATTGTAATATGTATTTAACGTCTATTTCATTGTAATATGTATTTACCGTCTATTTCATTGTCATATGTATTTAACGTCCATTCCATTGTAATATGTATTTAAAGTCTATTTCATTGACATATGCATTTACCGCCAATTTCTTTGTAATATGTATGTCACGTCTTTTTCTTTGTAATATGTATTTAATGTCTATTTCATTGGCATACGTATTAAACGTCTATTTCATCGTCATATGTATTTTACGTCTATTTCATTGCAATATGTATTTTACGTCTATTTCATTGTAATATATATTAAACGTCTATTTTATTTTAATATGCATTTAACGTCTATTTCATTGTAATATGAATTTTACATCTATTTCATAGTCATATGTATTTACCGTCTATTTAATTGTCATATGTATTTGACGTCTATTTCATTGCAATATGTATTTTACGTCTATTTCATTGTAATATATATTAAACGTCTATTTTATTTTAATATGAATTTAACGTCTATTTCATTGTAATATGAATTTTACATCTATTTCATAGTCATATGTATTTACCGTCTATTTAATTGTCATATGTATTTGACGTCTATTTCATTGTCATATTTAATGAAAATCTATTTCATTGTAATATGTATTTAACGTCTATTTCATTGTAATATTTATTCAATGTCTATTTCATTGTAACATGTATTTAAGGTTTATTTCATTGTAATATGTGTTTAATGTCATTTTCATCTCTATATTTATTTAATGTCTATTTCATTGTAATATGTATTTTATGTCTATTTACATTTAATATGTATTTAACATCTGTTTCATTGTCATCTGTATTTAAAGTATATTTCATTGTAATATCTATTTTACATCTATTTCATTGTAATATATATTGAACGTCTTTTAAATTGTCATCCGTATTTAACGTCTATTTCATTGTAATATGTATTTAACGTCTATTTCATTGTCCTGTGTATTTAACGTCGATTTCATTGTAATATGTATTTAACGTCAATTTCATTGTCATATGTATTTAATGTCTATTTCCTTGTAATATCTACTTAACGTCTATTTCATTGTCATATGTATTTAACGTCCATTCCATTGTAATATGTATTTAACGTCTATTTCCTTCTCATATGCATTTAACGTCTATTTCATTGTAATATGTATTTAACGTCTATTTCATGGTCATATACATTAAACGTCTATTTCATTGTCTTATGTGTGTAATTTCTATTTCATTGTCATATGCATAAATGTCTATTTCATTGTTATATGAATTTAACGTCTATTTTATTGTAATATGTTTTAACGTATATTTCATTGTCATATGTATTTAACGTCTATTTAATTGTAATATATATTGAATGTCTATTTCATTGAAATATGTATTTAACATCACTTTCATTGTCATATGTATTTAACGTCTATTTCATTGTAATATATATTTAACGTTTATTTCATTGTATTAGCTATTTAACGTCTATTTTATTGAAATATATATTTAACGTCTATTTTATTGTAATATGTATTTAACGTCTATTTCATTTTAATATATATAAAACGTATTTTTACTTGTATTATGGATGTATAGGATATTTCATTGTAATATGTATTTTACGTCTATTTCACTGTAATATGTATTAAACGTCTACTTAATTGTAATATGTATTTATCGTCTACTTCATTGTCATATGAATTAACGTCTATTTCAATTTAAAATGTATTTAACGGCTATTCCATTGTAATATGTATTTAAGGTCGATTTCATTGTCATATGAATTTTACGTCTATTTCCTTGTCATACGTATTCAACGTCTAATTCATTGTAATATATATTTAAAGTCTATATAATTGCAATATGTATTTCAGGTCTATTTCATTGTAATATGTATTTAACGTCTATTTCATTGTAATACGTATTTAACGTCTATTTCATTGTCATATGTATAAAACGTCTATTTCATTGCTATATGTATTTAACGTCTATTTCATTGTAATGTGTATTTAACATCTATTTCATTGTAATATCTATTTAACGTCTATTTTCTTGTCATATGTATTTAACCTCTATTTCATTGTCATATCTATTTAACGTCTATTTCATTGTAATATGTATGTCACGTCTATTTTTTTGTAATATGTATTTAATGTCTATTTCATTGTCATACGTATTAAACGTCTATTTCATTGTAATCTGTATTTAGCGTCTATTTTATTGTAATATATGTTTAAGGTCTATTTCATCGTCATATGTATTTAGCGTCTATTTCATTGTAATATGTATTTTACGTCTATTTCATTGCAATATGTATTTTACGTCTATTTCATTGTAATATGTATTTTACGTCTATTTTATTGTAATATGTATTTTACGTCTATTTCATTGCAATATGTATTTTACGTCTATTTCATTGCAATATGTATTTTACGTCTATTTCATTGTAATATGTATTTTACGTCTATTTCATTGCAATATGTATTTTACGTCTATTTCATTGTAATATATATTAAACGTCTATTTCATTTTAATATGTATTTAACGTCTATTTTATTGTAATGTGTATTTAACATCTATTTCATAGTTATATGTATTTGACGTCTATTTCATTGTAATATTTAATGAAAATCTATTTCATTGTAATATGTATTTAACGTCTATTTCATTGTAATATTTATTCAATGTCTATTTCATTGTAATATGTATTTTACGTCTATTTCATTGTTATATGTGTTTAATGTCTATGTCATCTCTATATGTATTTAACGTCTATTTCATTGTAATATGTATTTAACGTCTATTTACATTTAATATGTATTTAACATCTGTTCCATTGTCATCAGTATTTAACGTATATTTCATTGTAATATCTATTTTACATCTATTTCATTGTAATATATATTGAACGTCTTTTAAATTGTCATCCGTATTTAACGTCTATTTCATTGTAATATGTATTTAACGTCTATTCATTGTCATGTGTATTTAACGTAAATTTCATTGTAATATGTATTTAACGTCTATTTTATTGTAATATGTATTTAACGTCTATTTTATTGTCCTATGTATTTTACGTCTATTTCATTGTAATACGTGTGTAACGTCTATTTCATTGTCAACTGTATTTAACGTCTATTTCTTTGTAATATCTACTTAACGTCTATTTCATTGTCATATGTATTTAACGTCCATTTTATTGTAATATGTATTTAACGTCTATTTCATTGTCATATGCATTTAACGTCTATTTCATTGTAATATGTATTTAACGTCTATTTCATGGTCATATACATTAAACGTCTATTTCATTGTCTTATGTGTGTAATTTCTATTTCATTGTCATATGCATTAATGTCTATTTCATTGTTATATAAATTTAACGTCTATTCTATTGTAATATGTATCTAACGTCTATTTCATTGTCATATGTATTTTACGTCTATATTCAATATAATATGTATTTAACGTCTATTTTATGGCAATATGTATTTTACGTCTATGTCATTGTAATATTTATTTAACGTCCGTTGCACTGTGATATGTATTTAACGTTTATTTCATTGTATTAGCTATTTAACGTCTATTTTATTGTAATATGTATTTAACGTCTATTTTATTGTCATATGTATGTAATGTCTATTTAATTATCATATGCATAAACGTCTATTTCATTGTTATATGTATTTAACTTCTATTTCATTGTAATATGTATTTAACGTCTGTTTCAACGTCATATGTATTTAACGTTTATTTCATTGTAATATGTATTTAACAGCTATTTCATTGTCATATACTTTTAACGTCTCTTTCATTGTCATATGTATTTAACGTTTATTTCATTGTAATATGTTTTTGGCGTCTGTTTCATTGTAATATGTATTTAACGTCTATTTCATTGTAATATGTATTTAACGTTTATATCATTGTAATATGTATTTAAACTTCTATTTCATTGGCATATGTATTTAATGTATATTTCATTGTAATATGCATTAAACGTCTATTTCATTGTAATATGTATTTACCGTCTATTTCATTGTCATATGCATTTAATGTATATTTTCTTGTAATATGTATTTAACGTCTATCTCATTCTTATATTTATTTAACGTCAATATCATTGTAATATGTATTTAAAGTCTATTTCACTATGATATGTATTTAACGTCTATTTCGTTGTCATATGTATGTAACGTCTATTTAAATGTCATATCTATTTAGCGTCTACTTCATTGTCATATGCATTTAACGTCTATTCCAGTGTAATATGTATTAAAGTCCAGTTCCTTATGACATTTATTTTACGTCTATTTTATCGTAATGTGTATTTAACGTCTATTTCATTGTAATATATACGTAACCTCTATTTCATTGTCATATGTATTTAACGTCTATTTCATTGTAATATGCATTTAATGTCTACTTTATTGTAATATATGTTTTACGTATATTACATTGTCAAATGTATTTAACGTCTATTGCATTGTAATATGTATTTCATTGTCATATATATTTTACGTCTATTGAATTGTAATATGTATGTAAAATCTATTTCATTGTCATATGTATTCAACGTCTATGTAATTGTAATATGTATTTAATGTCTATTTCATTGTAATATGTATTTAAGGTCTATTTCATGGTAATATGTATGAAACGTCTATATAATTGCTGCGTGCATTTAACATCTATTTCATTGTAATATGTACGTTGCGTCTATTTAATTGTCATATGCATTTAATCTCTATTTCCTTATAATATGTGTTTGATGTCTATTCAAAGTTATATTTATGTAACGTCAATTTTATTGTAATATGAATGTAAAGTCTATGTTACTTTTATATGTATTTAACGTCTATTTCATTGTAATATGTATTTAACGTCTATTTTATTGTCATATGTATTTAACGTCTATTTCATTTTCACATTCATTTAACGTCTACTTCATTGTCATTTGCATTTAACGTCTATTTAATTGTTATATGCATTTAAAGTGCATTTCTTTATAGCATTAATTTAACGTCTATTTCATTGTAATGTGTATGTAACGTCTATTTAATTGTTTTATGGACGTAACGTCTATTTCATTGTCACATTATTAAAGGTCCTTTTATTGTAATATGTATTTAACGCCTATTCCCTTGTAATATGTAATGTACGTCTATGTATTTAACTTAATTTCATTGTAATAAGTATTAAACATTTTATTCATTGTCATATGTATTTAACGTCTATTTCATTGTAATATGTATTTTACGTCTATTTCATTTTAATATGTATGTAACGTCTATTTTCTTGTCATATGTATTTTATGTTTAGTTCATTGTAATATGTATTTAACGTCTATTTCATTGTAATACGTATTTAACGTCTATTTTATAGTCATATGCATTTAATGTCTATTTCATTGTCATATGCATTTAACGTCTATTTCATTTTAATAGGTATTTAACTTCTATTGTATTATAATATGTATTTAACATCAATTTCATTGTAATATGTATTTAACGTCTATTTTATTGTAATATATATTTAACGTCTATTTCATTGTAATATGTCTTTAATATCCATTTCATTGTAATATGTATTTAACGTCTATTTCATTGTAATATGTATTTTTCGTCTATTCCATTGTAATATGTCTTTAACGCGTATTTCATTGTAATATGTATTTAACGTCTATTTCATTGTCATATATATTTAACGTGTATTTCCTTGTCATGTGTATTGGAAGTCTGTGTCATTGTAATATGTATTTAACGTCTGTTTGATTGTAATATGCATTTAATATCTATTTCGTTGTAATATGTATTTAACGTTTATGTCATTGTAATATGTATTTACCGTCTATTTCATTGTCATATGTATTTAACGTCTATTTCATTATCCTATGAATTTAACGACTATTTCCTTGCCATATTTGCGTAACGTCTGTGTCATTGTCATATGCATTTAACGTTATTTTATTGTCATATACATTGAACGTCTATTTCATTGTAATATGTATTTAACCTCTATTTCATTATAATATGTATTTAAAGTCTATTTCCTTGTAATATGTAATTTCCGTCTATGTTATTGTCATAAATATTTCATGTCTTTTTCATTGTAATATGTATTTAACGTCTATTTCTGTGTAATATGTATGTAACGTCTATTTCATTGTAATTTGTATGCAACGTCAATTGGATTGTGTTATGTATTTAACGCCTATTTCATTATGATATGTATTTAACGTCTATTTCATTGTCATATGCATTTAACGTCTATTTCATTGTGATATGTATTTAACCTCTACTTCATTGTCGTGTGTATTTAACGTCTCTTTCTTTGTAATATGTATTTAACATCTATTTCATTGTAATATGTATTTAACGTCTATTTCATTGTAATATTTCTTTTAACGTCCATGTCATTGTCCTATGTATTTAACGTCTATATCATTGTTATATGTATTTAACGTCTATTTTATTGTAATAAGCATTTAACGTCTATTTCATTGTTATATATATTTAACGTCTTTGTTATTGTCATATGCATTGAACGTCTATTTCATTGTAATATATATTTAACGTCCATGTTATTATAATATATACTAGCTTTACCCGGCCACGCGTTGCTGCGGCCTAGTTTGTTAAAATGGGAGAAATTCCTCTAGAAAAATTACATTTAGTTCTTTTATTTACTTTTATTATTATTTTCAATTGTTTTAATCAGTAAATGTTGTTATTTTTTCCAAAAAAAAAAAGAATTATTTTTTACCATAAATTGCTAGGTGAAAGTGTTTTTTTTCAGGAAAACTTGCACTTTTTTTTAAAATTTGGCAGTAAACGTTTATCTTTGGAAACGGCATTTTTATTATAAAAAGAACAGATGAATGGTTTACATGAACACTGTAAATAGTTATGTTAAATAGAGAAAAGCTTGATTCTTTTTCAAGAGAATGTGCAAATTATTTTTTTAACAGATATTCAGAAAATAAACAGAAAAATACTTCCATCATTAATTATGCAACAAAATAAATAAAATCTTGATTCAGTGTTTCAACATTATGCTTATAAATTACGATAAAACTTGCTGAGTAGTCGCTGTTTTACTGTTGTTGTAAAAATGGAACGGAAACCTGTTTTTTCAGAGAGGGTATTTTTTTTTGCAGGAAACAAATCATAAACTCAAACTTTTTATAATAAAAGTTAAATTGAAATATACTGCAAATTAAAAATCACAATAATGGTGCAACATTTTTGAAATTAGAAAAATGAAAAAACAAAAAAACTTTCTTTTAGCATGTTAAAAGTATTTAGGTTGGTAGATAATTAAATTCTACTGTATTGTTATAAGTTTTTTGTTGTTGTTGTTTCTTGCTTTTTACAATTTTCGACTAAATACTTCGAAATTAAGTAGGGTTGCTTAGATCGTATTTTAAACTAAACTTCGGAGGTTGAAATGCCCCCCACCTAAAATGTACTTGGAAAAATCGATTTAAGAATGGTTAGCCGAAAAAAAGATGAAAAACAAAACAAATAATCAATAAATAATTGTTACCAAAGGCAATAAATGCTACTTTTTTAATTACATGAATGAGTTTATTTTATGTTTTAAAGTATTTTCAAGCGCTTTTCTTTATTTTTTTAATCTAAAATTGCGGGTGTGTGGGTGCGAAATATCTCCAGATTTTCTAGAATTCCCCGCTAGATTGCAAACGAAATCTCCAAATCTAGCAGGAAAACCGCTAAATTAGAACCGCTGGTCACGTGAGAAGAAGCGGTAATAAATAATTGTCCCAACATAAAAAAATAGTCTATCAGTACAAAGAAAACCACCTATTTATCATAGAAAAATTAAGAATAATGTTATAATTAAAAAGAAATATATAAAAACACACATGGATATAGTAAACATATTATACCAAAACGTGGAAGCCATCCATCCAGCGGTTTTTTAGTCTATTAATTGCGAACGACCCAAGAGTTACATTTTTATATGTATAGATTTAAAGTCTATTTCATTGTAATATGTATTTAACGTCTATTTCATTGTCATAAATATTTAACGTCTATTTCATTGTAATATGTATTTAGCGTCTATTTCATTGCCATATGTATTTAACGTCTATGTAATTGTCATGTGAATTTAACGTCTATTTCATTGTAATATGTATTTTAAGTCTATTTCATTATATGTATTTAAAGTCTATTTCATTGTAATATGCATTTAACGTCTATTTCATTGTCATAAGTATTTAACGTCTATTTCATTGTAATATGTTTTTAACGTCTATTTCATTGTAATATGTATTTAACGTCTATTTCATTGTAATATGTATTTAACGTCTATTTCATTGTAATATGTTTTTAACGTCTATTTCATTGTAATATGTATTAAACGTCTATTTCATTGTAATATGTATTTAACGTCTATTTCATTGTAATATGTATTAAACGTCTATTTCATTGTAATATGTATTAAACGTCTATTTCATTGTAATATGTATTTAACGTCTATTTCATTGTAATATGTATTTAACAGCTATTTCATTGTCATATACTTTTAACGTCTCTTTCATTGTAATATGTATTTAACGTCTATTTCATTGTAATATGTATTAAACGTCTATTTCATTGTAATATGTATTAAACGTCTATTTCATTGTAATATGTATTTAACGTCTATTTCATTGTAATATGTATTTAACGTCTATTTCATTGTAATATGTATTAAACGTCTATTTCATTGTAATATGTATTAGACGTCTATTTCATTGTAATATGTATTTAACGTCTATTTCATTGTAATATGTATTTAACAGCTATTTCATTGTCATATACTTTTAACGTCTCTTTCATTGTAATATGTATTTAACGTCTATTTCATTGTAATATGTATTTAACGTCTATTTCATTGTAATATGTTTTTAACGTCTATTTCATTGTAATATGTATTTAACGTCTATTTCATTGTAATATGTATTTAACGTCTATTTCATTGTCATATGCATTGAACGTCTATTTCATTGTAAAATGTATTTAACGTCTATTTCATTGTAATATGTATTTAACGTCTATTTCATTGTCATATGTATTTAACGTCTCTTTCGTTGTCATATGTATTTAAAGTCTATTTCATTGTAATATGTATTTTACGTCTATCTCATTGTAATATGTATTTACCGTCTATTTCATTGTAATATATATTTAACGTCTATTTTATTGTAATATGTATTTAACGTCTATTTCATTGTAATATGTATTTAACGTCTATTTCATTGTAATATCAATTTAACTTCTATTTCGTTGTAATATGTATTTAACGTCGATTTCATTGTAATATGTATTTAAAGTGTATTTCATTGTAATATGTATTTAACGTCTATTTCTTTGTCATATGTATTTAACGTCTATTTCTTAGTCATATGTATTTAACGTCTATTTCTTTGTCATATGTATTTAAAGTCTATTTCATTGTAATATGTATTTAACATTTATTTCATTATCATACATATTTTACGTCTACTTCATTGTAATATGTATTTAACGTCTATTTCATTGGCATATGTATTTAGCGTCTATTTCATTGTAATATGTATTTAACGTCTATTTCATTGGCATATGTATTTACCGTCTATTTCAGTGTCATATATATTTACCGTCTATTTCATTGTAATATGTATTTAACGTCTATTTCATTGTAATATGTATTTAACGTCTATTTCATTGTAATATGTATTTAATTTGATAATTTAACTAATTAGAAAGTAGATAACGAAGATTTGTTTTCTGTTTAATAAATTTCGTTTGATTTATCCGCGAAATCATTTCGAATGTATATCATAAAAATGTAATTAGAATTCGATGGGGCTAAATTATAAATTAAAACTCAGTATGTCATCTAGCCATCTCGTTTTGTCTTTTAATAATCACTTTGTTGTAAATAATTATATCTTTTACTACAGATCAACGGAGAAATTCGAAATTTCCCGGCGGTTTATTCTCCATATTACTCAGTTACTTACTCCGGAGACTGGGTCACAATAACGGGAGGTTTTGGTGTTGTAATCAAAACTAATCTAAAAAGCATAATTACTGTCACTGCACCAAAAAGTTATAGAAATAAACTGACTGGAATCTGCGGTGATTGTAATGGAAACCATGATGATTATCGCACTAAAACTGGGACAGATGTATCACACTACAGTAATCGAGATTCAATAATTGCCAAAAGTTATGTTACACATGAGTTCAGTAAATGGTAAGCATAAAATAATCTTCGTAATTACATCATCATTTAACAAAATATTATGATTTTGCTTGCTGATTTTGCATCCTACTTAAAATCAATGTCCTAATTTTAGTGTTAAATGGAAGAGCACATAATATATCAGATAATGACCATGATGAAAGCGTTGCGACAGCATCACACTGATTTGGGCACAATATGGCTGATGCTAGTAGTAGTAGTAGTAGTAGTAGTAGTAGTAGTAGTAGTAGTAGTACATGATGATGATGATGATGATGATGATGATGATGATGATGATGATGATGATGATGATGGTGGTGGTGGTGGTGGTGGTGATGATGATGATGATGATGATGATGATGATGATGATGATGATGATGATGATGATGATGCGGGCAGGATCTGAAACTATTACCGAGAGTGCGATCACTGCTTCTAATCGTAGTGAATAATGATGAGTCGCTAGCTATCTTGAAAATGATGAAAGGTCGGCTTGTTGCAGCGCATCGTGATGATAATCTGTGCAATGTAAATACATTGAAAATCTGAAATGTGAACGTGAACCG
This sequence comes from Euprymna scolopes, assembly GCF_053919585.1. Classification (NCBI taxonomy): domain Eukaryota; kingdom Metazoa; phylum Mollusca; class Cephalopoda; order Sepiida; family Sepiolidae; genus Euprymna; species Euprymna scolopes. The sequence continues at coordinate 61,538,564 of NC_136504.1, forward strand.
CAGCATTACAGTTAAACGGTTGGTCTGAGAGCAAATTTAACGGCAAATTTGGAATCGGCGCCATAAAACCGATACCCTTATCGATGTCAAAAGTCATTTAATCTTTTTAAAAATCATCATTCAACATTAAAAGAAGGGGAAAATAGCATTGGAAACAAATAGTATGCCATTTTAAGCGTTCTTTTTTAGACTTATCGAACAACTACTTTTCACGTTAAATCATTTTTAGTATCTGGGAGAGAAGACTTTTATCCTTTGTCTTTGTAAAAATGAATACAAAATAATCAATGTTCATTAATATACTTTTACTTCAATATTTTTATAATTGAGCTAATTAATTCCCAAATTAAACATCAGATAATTATATGAGCGGCCTTTAATTCATAATCAACGACAATGTTACTTTCATACCTTTTGTAATTATTACTTGATTATAAATAAATACTTTTAAAATTATTATTGAAATAGTTGTATTAAAGAGAAACAACAGATTATGTGATGGAAAATTGTGGTGAGATTTATTAGGTCTTTTGTGTTATTGCAGGTGCACTGTTGATGAGGTGAACTACCATTGCACAAACACACAAGTAAAGCAATGTGAATTTATGTACGATGACATTTTTAAAACTTGTGCGAAACAATTGGGAATAAACACAATGAACGGATTAGTTAAATCTTGTAAAATGGATGTTTGTACATATTCGTCTGGTTCTATGTTGAAAAAAGTTTACTGTGATGCGATCAAATCATTGGCGCACTCCTGTGAACGTATTGGATTTGTCATTGATTGGAGAAAAAAAGCTGATTGCGGTAAGTGTTCACTGAGAGAATTCTCATAAATCAATGTGAAAAAGTTGTGTTCAAATGTTTCGAACAGAAATAATGAAATCAATCTAAAGTACGTTTTTTAGTAAAATTCTCGTTTTATAATTAGCTAACAGAAACGAATGTTAGTAAATTATCCGCTAAGAAAATATCTTTTAAGTAACATGAAATTGACATGAAAATAGTTAATAATATATTAATAAAAAGTAGGATGTATTTATAACTATCGAGTTCGTGTGCCAGCTTCGCCAGAAAAAAATAAGAATCCAGGGAACCTTCTGATCCAATCCTGAAGCTCATATAATTAGTGTTAGTCGAATTTTTACTATTCGTACGTATTAATTATTTGCTAATTGTAAATAACAATGAACATTTAAACATTCGTTTTATTAAATAATTAAGAAATAGCAACTTCGTAGTATATCGAAATGTTGGGGAAATTTTTTAATAATTGTGCTTATACACAAACACTGGAAGATTATGCACTATTTTATAATAATTTTAATATTTCGTAAAATACCAGCGTGCGATTAGAACAGTAAGCGAATATTCTGTTCAAAAACAACCGGCTGTTTGATTAATAAGTATTAAATAAATTAAATTTAAATAATTATAAACTCTATTATTTGTTGTTCTATTGGCTTCTGAGGTGCTAACCAGCGTAGTAATTAATAGGATATCATGTAGCGCGCGGTGTATGATAAAATAAACTGATTTTAATTAGATTTACACCGTATTTCTATTACGCGCATTATTTTTTATATATTTTCAGAATTAGTTTACTATATGAAAGTTAACCTGTACTTTGAATTTTTTATTTTGCAGTTGAAATATGTGAAGGAAATAAAATTTACAAACACGACGTTTCACGATGTCAACCAAGTTGCGCTATACATAAACCGAAATGCTCTGGACGTGAAGAAGGCTGTGTGTGCAAAGAAGGATTCATTCTTAGTAATATTAAATGTGTTCGACCAAATTATTGTGGATGCTACTATAATGGTATATATTTGAAAGTAAGTTACAAATAGATTTGTTTTTACTACTGAGTACTTATGAAAGTCAATAGTTGTTGTGGCCCGGAAAGGTCACTAGGAAAGATTCTGACACGGATATGGTTTAGAAAAGATATTTGTATTTACAAGACAGAATACATAGAGAACAAGAGTTATAGTACTTGATACAAATATAACTTACTACGAGTGACTCTCTAGAGTGGTATCTCTCGGTATACTTATTTTAAGAGAGTTCATATATTGCATATGGGGGAGTCCCTACTGGACCCTCTTACAAACCTTTTTGCACAGTCACTTTCCGACCCCGGTGTCTAAGTTCTTACAGTGGGAGAAAACTAAAATTTCTTTTTCACTTCGAATCGATAATTAGTGGGTTGGTGAACTTTTTCTTTCTGCCTAGCCGTCGCTGTTCTGATGTTGATTGAGATTGGCAAGATGGAATGTCTCGAAAATGGCATCGATCGGCTCTTCCTCTATGGGTAATGTGTCGCCAGTGTCATCTAAGCGACGTTTTTAACTGGTTTTAGTGACGTTTATGAGTATATCTCGGACCTTGTATGATATACAATATATTACCAATATTACCTAAAATGACTTATTTTCTTTAAAACTTTTGAAAAAAGTATTCTCTCAAACGTGAAAACATCTTTTGGACATGTACGTGGTCTTACGCAATTTTTATTATTTCCACGCGAACATGGTTTCAACATATGAGACTGCCGTCGGCGAGTTCAAAGTCGATGTAATTCAAGAATTATTATAAGATTTCATCGGTGTGTTTACCCTGTGCGTTTGTAGCGCTATTTCAAGAATATCCACTGCGGTGAATGGAACGATTCTTCTTTCTTAATGCGTCATGCGTTTGCTTTTACGTTGAATTTAGCCTTCATTTTAATGTATCTGTCTAATCCAGCTTAAAAAACTTTAAAAAAAGTTTTATTTTAATTCAGCTTTTTTAATCCTCATCATCCGATGTCACATTCTCCGCTTTCTGGCAAAAAGTATTTATTGAGCGATCCCAACGTTTAAAGTTGTTGATCCAATCCATCCCAAATAAATTATCAGATTTTTTTAGTACGAAAACTACTTTTTAATTGTACCGTCCAAGTTTACTGTAAAAAAAAACATAATTCGAACATAAAATTAATTTTGTTGCCAGTCATAGTATGAGCTGATTTTTTCTGTTTTCTGCAAAGTCAGTTTATTCAGAATCCTCCAGGTATGTAAATGTATTATGGAAAGATCGAATCCAGTGTCTAACTGTAATGTAACTGCGCATGGTATAATGGGGAAAGAGGTGGCTGGTTAATTTTAATGCATCTAAAACCAAGGTTTTATCTTTACATCATCAACGTTCTGATACCCATCTGGCATCAATTGAAATGAATGGCTCTCGTCTTGGGAAGGCTTCATGTTTTGACAGGCTTCTGGGCTTGACCTTTACTCCCGATCTGAAATAGAAAACATATATCAAATCCATTGCCAAAGCCGCTGGAAAAATGGTGGGATCCTTCTACAGCTCCAGAAGATATCTCATCCCTGATGCAATTCTCTACCTATATAAAAGCCAGGTACGGCCAATGATGGAGTACTGTTGCGACATCTGAGCAGGATCTGATAGAAGCAGCTTATCCTGCTTTAATAGAATTCAAAATAGACTTCGTAGCTTAGTGGGGATGCCCTTTTCTCTTCCCTGCAACTTCTTTCACACAGAAGAGACGTAACGAGCCTGTCTCTGCTTTATGGTTATTTTCATGGCAAGTGCTCGTCTGAGCTTCAATCTATGGTCTCCCCTCGTCAAACATTCACGAAAGACACTCGTCTAACCAAAACCACTATCAGTAATTTCCCACACTCTTTATCTGTGCCTAAACCTAAATGTAAATTCCATGAACAAAGCTTCTTTCTTAGAACTGCACGCCTGTGGAACTCTTCTTTCCAGCTGACTGCAATCTGATTGTCTTCAAGTTCAACATAAACTTTGATGAACCGTCCCTCTAAGTAATCCAATTTACAAAATTTCCACTAATTATGTTTACTATGCTATAATCACATTGATATCCTCGAGTGGCCTCCAGGTCTTGATAAGTGGTGATTCCTGTGTAAAAAAAAACTGTTTTATTTGATTTTTATGTACTTGCATAAATTTTTGTTAGGCGTTTCATTATATCTTATGTGTCTAATTGTACTTTAGCTTTGCTTTTACTTCAACAATGTGAGCCTTTATGACCAAGCTGGGCGCAAAATTTTTATTCCGAAAGGCGCAAAATTTTCCCAGTGTAATTGGCCACATCGATTACATGGTTTATGGGCAATTTCTTTTTTCTCTTTTACAGAAGAGTAATTTTTATTTATACTGAGTAGATATAATTGGACATATTCTTTTTTTCTTTTTCCGGGACGGGGATAAGTTTTGAATTTAGGCTTTACTTTTCTTACATATGCTACTCCCAATTCTGCTTTGTTTTAGAATCGCTTATTACGCTTACAACGCTTTGGCAATCCTCCGCAAGTTCCTCAGAATGAGATTGGGTTCGTTTTCGAGTTTCGCAAGTAGTCCTCGTCTTATTTTGGCATTCTTTGTAGACACTGGTCTCTAAGTGAAAATAAGGTATTTAAAATAACTTACTGAGAATTCGCCAAGATAGCGTGCTACGAGTAACTCTCTAGAATGATATTTTCGGTATATTTATACCGTTAGGAAAGTTCATGTATTGTGTATGGATGGGTTCCCATAATAATAAAGTCAGTGATAAGGAAAAAGTGATCGACACAGTTGAAGGCAACTCAAAGGATCCGTTTTCATTAGCTATTACATTAAGATGTTTGGGAGTGCTCCACACTTTAATTTAGTTACTTGCAAGAAAATCTACTATTAAATATGTAAACAGCAAATAATTTATCCGCTTTTGACACAAAGTCACATTTGGTTATATGTTTCGGATTTTATTTTTTATTTTTTTTTAGATAAGGATAGATAGTGCGCATCATTTAAATTATTCGGACTACTATTCTCATCTTGGATGATATTCTCAAAACGTTTCGACCAGTGTAACTTTTGGCCTTCTTCAGGGTGCCTTGACGAACTACATGATCTTTATGTCGAACTCGGAGATCTGTACATAATTTCAAACAGAACCCTTTATTTAATCAATTGGGGTAGTTTGCTCTCGTCCCGTCAGCTATGGCCGGCTAGAAGTCTTAAGTAATTCGTAATTGTATTCTTACTGAAGACTGAATCCTCAACCTCCAGAAGATAATCACTTGACATTGATTATAACGTAGCATTTTTATCTTTTGTGTCACGGATTCTTGCAGGCTGGTGACATAAAAAACAAAACCTTGTGAGAATAACATCCAAGATAGGAACAGTAGTATGAATAATCGAAATAATTTGAATTTGGTTCAATAAAAAATCTGTTTTCAATTATTAGTCGGTGTTTGAAAAAGTTAAAATAGAACAAATACTTTTAACAAATATGTAACTTGTCGTTTGTCTTGAACTGATTATAAATAAATGTATTACATCGAATCTTGCACTGACAGTTGTAGCGAAAGTTTTATCAAAATTGTTCAATATTATTTACAGCCAGGAAAAAGGTATACGACTCCTGACTGCAAGGAAAAATACATTTGCCGTAATAAAAAGAGGATACGGAAACTATCGCTGACGCCTTATGATGGCAAGAAAGCTGAATGTAGAGTTGTAGACTTTAAATTTAAGTGTGTCTGCAGACATGGGTATATTAAAAGGCATGGAAAATGTATCGAATCAGGTAATTTGATATCAGTCTCATTTTTTATACAAAACCGTTTGAAAGAAAATACAACTTTTAATGACTATGTCTATGTCAGTGATGCTATTTTTGTGAATGTCTGAACTATTACTTGGTTTGATTGCAAAGAGGTGTAATATAAAACTTTATCCCAAGATGACAAAAGTATCGATTTTTTAAATCGGAAACCTTTTCAAACATTTTCTATAAATTCAGACTTTTGAAGAATATTATTTTGGATATGTTCTGTGTAAACAAACTCATATCTTATGTACTTATACATATAAACTTATATCTTTTAAACTTATATCTTTTGTAAATATTATAAATGAAAACATATATTGTCTACTTGTATACAAGGAAACTTATATCATATATACTTATTATACAATGAAACATACATCGTATATACTTCTATGCAAAAAATTATATCTATAGAAAATGTAATATACAAAGAAAACTTATGTGAAAGCTTGATAATAATTAAGACAACAAGGTGGTATATTTACAAGAGTGGTAGAAGAATACTCCGGCGAACGGACAACCATTGATGCCGTGAGGAGGCTGGTTAGCCTCCAACAAAGGTCAGGAGAAGTGATAACCGCGTTGGCAGAGCGGATCTTAAGTTTGGCCACGCGAACCTTTCCTGGCCGGCACGTGAGAGACGGTGGAGCTATTCAGGCTCTGCTGGTGAATGTAATCGGATAAGTGTTACAGGACGGAGACATATGAGCAGATGTCATTAGAATTAACTCTGTATACAGTGCCTGGAAGAGTCCATCAATTCCCAAAATAAAATAGAGTAACAACGTCATAAAACAACTCCGTTTTTAGTCTGGCTCCGTACGGAGTCAATATCTTTTTCCCTTCAGGTGTACTGTAATGAAGTCTGTATTTTCACGTTTCCTTTTCGATATCCCCCTTTTTAGAAACTATTTGCGCGACTGGTAATTCAAGCGTGTCAAATACGACGTCAATTAATTCGTTCTCTGGAGTAGTCAACAACTTTGAATCGTGCGAAAAATTTATGAAAAAATAATTGTTGCTTCCGTATTTGATTTCTTACATTTCAATATTTCCAGTCATTTTGTGAAACTGTCTACTACTACTAGATATTAGAATTCATTCAATGCCTCAAAAATCAATATAAGTCCTAGATCACGGTTAGTCAACTTTCGGCCAGAGTTTACATTTATACGAGGCATTTTTACTGCTAACCCAGAACCTTTTCATAATTCCACAGCATGTTCAATGTCTTTGTTCATGGTCATCCAATATGCACAACTTCGCATGAGACTGTTCATACTCGAAATGTTCGAGTGACTGACATGAAATCTTTTGGAATTCGTTTCTGTAATGCTGTGCATCACTACATCATCACAGATGGAATATACATCTGAAATTTGTCGTTTTTCTATAGAAAATGTTCGTTCATGGCCTTGGCCTTTATTTCCCCGAGTGTTACCGAAAGCTCTCTGATGACAATACACAATGTATTTTTCACCTCGACTTCAGTTGTATAGAGGTAATTACTGTGTCTTCAAGGGGTTTGGCATATTTTGGTGTCAGTTTAGACAACTCGTCAGCAGAACTGATTTTTATAATAAGAGATACTCCATTTTGTCATTATAATTTAAGAGAATGATTCCAATCTCTGTAGTATGTTCCCAGTATCCGTTGGTAAACCCTTTTTACCCATAAATTGTTGAAAGTGATTTATGCTCGGTTTGTAATAAAATGCATTCCGTGAACAAGTCGATAAAATTTTGTAACTGCAAAAATAATACCCAACATTTCATTCTCGATTTGTGAGTAACTTATTTGTTGCCTGTAATAATATAAGAGACGCGTGAACAGTATGTCCATTTGGTTCTGATATTCCACTTTTTTTCTGCCGTTCTTTTGATTTTTTTTCCAGTCGAAGAATTTCCGTTTCCATTTACTTCTAATATCCACCTTATTGTTTGTTTTTTTTTAATTCCTATTTTCTTTCTGCAATTCAATTTTTCTGCACCATTTTATTTTGATATTCCGCTTGTTCTTTCTGCAATTGCAGATGCTAATCTTGCTGGTGTCTGAAAATTTTAAAATAACATGTTTAAATTCTTCCATTTTTCGTCACTTGAATTAAGCTGAATTTTCCACATTTTTTTTTTTTATATTTATACGATCGTAGCTTTTATTATTAGGAGATTTTAGTGTTTCTGATTTACAAAAATAAAACAAAAAAAATATCGATAGACCTTTTTGTTAAATGTTCTGCTTTCCTTAGCACCCAAACAACTAAAATTTTCACATCTCAGAAGCGATATTTGTTCTTTAATCCTGCTTCCAATGTTGAAGTATTATTTTCGCATATTTGATTGTTTAAAATCCGACTCGTTTTAAACTTCTAGTTATATTGTTATAATTAACGATTATCTAGAGTATACCACCAAAGTTATATTGTTATAATTAACGATTATCTAGAGTATACCATCAAAGTTATATTGTTATAATTAACGATTATCTAGAGTATACCACCAAAGTTATATTGTTATAATTAACGATTATCTAGAGTATACCGCCAAAGTTATATTGTTATAATTAACGATTATCTAGAGTATACCACCAAAGTTATATTGTTATAATTAACGATTATCTAGAGTATACCACCAAAGTTATATTGTTATAATTAACGATTATCTAGAGTATACCACCAAAGTTATATTGTTATAATTAACGATTATCTAGAGTATACCACCAAAGTTATATTGTTATAAGTAACGATTATCTAGAGTATACCACCAAAGTTATATTGTTATAATTAACGATTATCTAGAGTATACCACCAAAGTTATATTGTTATAATTAACGATTATCTAGAGTATACCATCAAAGTTATATTGTTATAATTAACGATTATCTAGAGTATACCACCAAAGTTATATTGTTATAATTAACGATTATCTAGAGTATACCACCAAAGTTATATTGTTATAATTAACGATTATCTAGAGTATACCACCAAAGTTATATTGTTATAATTAACGATTATCTAGAGTATACCACCAAAGTTATATTGTTATAATTAACGATTATCTAGAGTATACCACCAAAGTTATATTGTTATAATTAACGATTATCTAGAGTATACCATCAAAGTTATTTTTCGAAAAGGCAACATTCCAGTTGTAGTAATGGTTATCCGACACATCGAAGTTGGTTGTTTTGCCAATATTGTGTAAAACATAAGTTTTAATTATTTTTGTATCGGAATAAATCCAAATTACGTGTCACTAGTCTTGGTCGACATAAGTTGGTCCGAATAAATCCGAGTACCTCGTCTCCATAGTTGAATTCGCATCAGTTGAACAAATACCATCTATAATCAGGTGAATAAATAAAAAATATTATTGAATTATTATATTTATTTATTCATCTGCTCACAACTACTGAATAATTCTTGGATTAACAAGCCTTCAAACACTTATATATATATATATATATATATATATATATATATATATATATATATATATGTGTGTGTGTGTGTGTATATGTATGTATGTATATACAACATTCCAAATTTGAAGAGTTAAAAGCCAAACAAGTGCAGAATTTCTTTCAATAAATACATTTATTTATTAAAATGAAATTCGATATTCCAATCCATAATAGAATCTTCACCAGAAAAATAGTCTTTTTATTTTCTTTTACATTCCATTGTGATGGTAATGCTTTGCATTTCTTCAGATATCGGTGAAGCACGAGGTTTAGAGGTCCGAAGCCGTGTGAGGCGCTGGTTGGCGCGTATGTGTTGTAATATAAAACCCACTGTTTATAATAAGCTACTGGGATCCATAACAGAATCTTCATCAGTTAACTATTTTATTTATTAAACATTTGAATATTTTATTCAAATATCTACGCATAAAAGTGATCCATGGACACGCGCTTCTGGGTTTCACCGGTCCTCAGCAGAGTTAAACTTTTAACAAAGTTCGAATTCGTAACAGCTCGATAAGTAGCCTGATGTTCTACCACTAGACCACGGTACCTCATCGAATTATATGCACGATTTTTATCTCTTTTAAATGGAAGATATATTATTTATCTATTTATTTTTTTATTAGCGATTCTGTTTTATTTTATTGTTACGCTCATCTGAGCGTTTTGAGGGAGTTACCTGCCCTTTGTTTATATTCACGCCGTCTCTCTTATTTGGGACATATTTTGTTATTATTATAAATTTTATTTATTAAACATGCGAATATTTTATTCAAATACCTATGTATAAAAGTTATCCATGGGCACTTGTTCCAAGGTTTCAACTGTCCTCAGCGTGGCTAAACTTTTAACAAGGTTCGAACTCGTAACAGCTCGATGAGTAGCCTGATATTTTACCACCAGATCACAATACCTCGTTAATAGATATTTGAATAAAATATTCGAATGTTTAATAAATAAAATTAATTATAATAGCAACAATAACAAAAAATACTTCTCAAATAAGAGGGGCGACGTGAATATAAACAAAAGACAGGCAACTTTCTCAAAATGCTCAGGTGAGCGTAACAATTAAATAACACCGAATCAATAAAAATATATATATATATATATATATATATATATATATATAATACTTGTAAAGTATATATATATATATATATTTATATATACATATATATATATATATATATATATATATATATATATATATATATATATATATAATAAGTATACAATATCATATTGCCTATTACTACATCTGATTGTTATGTTTGTTATAGGTTATTTTTTGGCTGTGATTTTATGATGTGAAAAGAACTTTGTGGTTGTCATCATTTGTATATTTACAGCAAACTGTGTATCGCTTTATTGCATGTTAATATCTTTTAATTTTGAACTTGCTATGAAACGCAGAGAAGTGAAATTTGGTACATTGGAAGAGCATAAGAAGGTGCCTTATTTCACTGATTTTTGTGGAATTTGAATATATATTTTTTTAAATTATGCTAATTTTTCTATTTTCTAGCAATTTTAAATATGCATCACTTTATTGCAGGTGTGTAAAAATGTATATTTTCGATAATAAAACAATATTTTAACTTCATATTTCTATTTATATAAAATAAAGAACATATCCAGTAACAATAGTAACCAAAAACAAGAACGAATTTCACATTATTTTGTTTAAGGAAATATTTATTTATCAACATAACTCCCATGCTTCAAAATCACTTTGAATAGCCTCTTGTTAACTGATGATGTCAATCGGAGGATTTGAGATGATGTGATGCTATAGGAAATTTCAAAAATCTTCCTCCAAAGTCATCCTTCGATAAAAATTGAACACTTCCTTCATAAATTTCCATCGTTATTATTGACCAGAGCTGTTCAATTGGATTTATATCTGGAGAACAAGGTGGCCATGCCATCAAATTTTCAACACTAATTTCTAATGGCTCAAGGTAGGATGTCATAGCTTTAGCTGAGTGGGATGGCGTATTGCCGTGCATAAAAATCAATTTACGGTGACGCACCAATGGAAGGTCATCAAACCATGGTGACAAATGCTCATTTAAAAATAAAATATAAGATTGGCTTGACAGTTTGACACTTTCTAGCACTCAAAATGGTTCAATTAGTTCATCACAGATTATTACAACCCAAAACATGACACCACCACCTCTCTGTTGACGACGGAATCGATGAGGTGTAGAGAATTCAAGAGGACTCCAAACTTTGACCAACCCATCTGCTCCATTAAGGGTTGCTCTGGCCTCATCGATGAAAAGAACATTTTCAAAGCTGGTTTTCATGTATTTCTGAGCCGAAGCCAAACGTTTTTCCTTATGAGTTTGGTTTAAAACAGGTCTTGCTATGGGCTACATGCTTCTTGCAATTTCGTTTAAAATATTGCAGCATGTTTTTCTGCACAAGGAAAGTATTTCAGCCTTGTCAAATATAGCAACACTGTTGCTGCACGGCTGCTTGGTAAGTTGACGGCGAATTTTTCTCATATCACGAGCAGAAACTGACTTTCTTGTGTTTTTGTCCTTCTTTGGTTTGACATTTGGATTTTCAAAAAATGAAGACAATGTTCTCCGATCTCTTCCAAGCTCCTTGGCTAGATCTTTTTTTTTTTACATGGATGTCACCACTTATCAAGGCCTGGAAGCCACTCGGGGATAAGGGTTATTGCGTGTACAGTAATCAATGGGATAGTGTCGTAGTAATCGATAGTATTGGAGATTTGATAAATTGTCTTACTTAAGGGGGCGATTCATCAGGAATTTGTTTATGTTGGCTTGAAAACATCCAAGTTGTAGTCAGGTGAGAACAGGCAAACGGAAGATAGTTCCACAGGCGTGCACTTCTAAGAAAGAAGCTTTGTTCATGGAATCTACGTTTTGATTTAGGCACAGATAAAGAGTGGGGAAAATTACTGACAATGGTTTCAGCTAGACGGGTGTTTATTGTGAAAGATTGGCGAGGGGGGAACCAGGGGTTGGAGCTCAGACGAGAACTTGCCATGGAAATAACGATAAAAACAAAGACAGGCTCGCAACGTCTGTTCTGTGGGAGAGAGGTTGCAGGGAAGAGAAAAAGGCATCTCCCACCAAGCCACAAAGTCTATTTTGTACTCTGTCAAGGCAGGATAGGCTGTTTTTAACAGCTCCTGCCCAGATGTGGCAGCAGTACCCTATCCTTAGACATACGTGGTTTTCATACAGATAGAGAATTGCGTCAGTAGTGAGATATCTCCTGGAGCGGTAGAAGGATACCACCATTTTCCCAGCGACTTGGGCAACAGACTTGATGTACCTGTTCCATTTCAGATCAGGAGTAAAGGTCAAACTCAGAAGCTCGTCAAAACCTGGAGCCTCCTCAAGGCGAGAGCCATCCATTTCAATTGATGCCAGATGGGGATCAGAGTGTTGATGATATAAAGATAGGAGCTTGGTTTTAGATGCATTGAAAGTAACCAGCCACCTCTTTCCCCACTGTACCACATGCTCAAGATCAGAGGAGAGAGAATCAGAGAGAACTTTGTCATTTATAGCCTTTGATGTGTTGCCATAGATGGTCGTGTCATCAGCATAGATCTCAACGAATGATTTAAGTATGTGTTTAGGGGGATCATTGATGTAGATCAGGAAGAGAGTTGGGCCCAGGATGGACCTCTGAGGGACTCCAGCATTAATACTGTGAGCCTCTGATTTCTGCCCATCAATCACTACTCTTATGAGCCTATCAAAGAGAAATGATTTAATTATTGAGAAAACATTTTCAGTTTTACCGTAGCGGGAAATCTTGTGAAGTAGGCCTTTAGTCCATACCTTATCAAAGGCCTTTGATATGTCAAGAGCAATTGCCCTAGAAAGGAAGCCTTTGTTGAGAGATTTACTAATCCTATGAGATATAACCGTTAGCACATCTGCTGTAGATCTAGCAGAACGGAAACCATATTGCATGTCACTAAGAAGGTTATTTCTTCTGAGGTGGTTGACTACTTCTTCTGAGGTGGTTGACTACTTCTTTATTTAATATGGATTCCAGCAGCTTACTCATGACACACGGGAGACTTATTGGTCTGTACTTAGAGGGAGATGATAAGTCATCTCCCTCTAAGTACAGACCAATAAGTCTCCCGTGTGTCATGAGTAAGCTGCTGGAATCCATATTAAATAAAGAAGTAGTCAACCACCTCAGAAGAAATGATGACTTATCACCAGAATTCTTAGATACAGTGTATACTGATGAGGTTTACAAGGGTGTTGGGAAGCACTTCTCCTTAAGGCAACGCTTAAACAGTTTTGTAAGTATGGGAGCAAGTTTTGGTTGAAGTTTTTTCAACACTATAATTGGAATGCCTTCTGGGCCAGTTGCTTTACTGGAATCAAGGTTCTTGATTAGCTTGGCGACATCACACACATATATTTGTATGTTGCATAATGTGTTGTCTGTTATAGGTGGAAATACAGGGAATTGATGGCCATTGTCGCATAGGGTAGAATTAGCTGCAAAGTTCTTGGCAAATAGTTTGGCCTTGTCTGACGCTGACGATATGACCTTAGGTCTATTGATAATGGTCGGGATAGAATGCACACTTCTGTTCAGAATCCTGTTTGCAATTTGCCAAACCTGGAGGGAACCAGGCCGCTGATCAGCTACTTTGGATTTAACGGACTGAGAATATAGCTCTCTTGCATTTTTTATTATTCTTTTACAGTGGTTGCTGGCAGTCCTGAAAGCAGCTTTAGTCTCAGTGTATCTAAGAGAGATAAACCTCCTGAAAGGCCTGCAACAACACATTCCTTTTCACTAGCTGTCAATCGACCCTTTCTAGATATTTTGGAAGACCTGCAATAAAGTGATACATACTTACAATTACTAGAAAATAGAAAAATTAGCATAATTTTCAAAATATTTGTCCAAATTCCACAAAAATCAGGGAAATAAGGCACGTTGTTATGCTCTTCTAGTGTACCAAGTTTCACTTCTCTGCGTTTCATAGCAAATTTAAAATTAAAAATATTGACCTGCAATAAAGCGATGCACAGAGTTTAAATGCTTAAATGTGATTATTCATTTGACAATCTAATGTGAAGTCTATTTTCGTTATCTCTTTTTTTCACGTTGATTTCTAATATAACTGTTCTGTTTTCAGGTCATAGAGACGGCGACTTTTTGATAGCATTTGACATATCAGATGGCATTTCACAAAGCAATTTTAACAAACTGATAAATACGATCACAAAACTCATCCGTTTATTGAACATGAGTAACGGCAGAATACGTATCGATGTGATTGGCTTTTCGAAAGGTGTATTTTCTATTATTAATCTGGGAACATACAACAACAAATGGTATCTAGTTTTCGCCATCAATCTTATGCGTTTCATTAAGATACAACGAACGCCGATTAGAAAAAGCAGATATGATCTAGCATTAGCTCACATGGTAAATTCATTAGTTCATGCTATACCTGATCGTAGAAATTGTGTGCCCAAGTACGCCATTGTTTTCGGTTATAGCCAACCAGAACATGTCGCTAAAACAATATATCAAGCTAATCGTCTAAAACGCTTAGGTTGTCGAGTGTTTGCAGTCAATATTAAAAATAATATCTATCACAAAAAAATGCATGCTATTGCTAGTCAACATAAATACTACATACGTACATCATTTATGACGATTTATAACATTGTTGAGCAGTTGGAATACATCATAAGGCAAGGTATGTATAAAATGTATTATTTGATAAAATATTTGATAAAATATCCATGTAAAAGACTAAATGATTTTAAGGATTTAAACAAAATCCAATACATTTATATCATCTATAAAACGTAAAATCATATCAAACTAAAATTTAATCGTGTTTGTTAAATCTGTTTGCCAATGCTTTTATAATAGTTAAGTCAATATTAAATGTGACAAATGTTTAATACCTCTTGTGATTGTCCAATGGATACATTCGAATTCGACGCGTTAAGTTGTTCATGGATAACAATCTTCATAATGACAGGTTCTAATTGATAGATTGATGATCACAAATTCCCTTAGTAATACACAATCTAAATAAACTCAGGAGTAAGAGTGTTTAATTTCCTTTTCAAAATGATAGATTTATCGACTGGCGACAAATTTCTTACGCGCTTCTATTTAGCGAATAAAAAACAACGTACTTCAATGTAAATCATGATTTTAGCAAATCGAACACAACGGACTTCAATAAAAATGATGATTTTAGCAAATAAAACACAACAGCCATCCATGTAAATGATGCTTTTAGCAAATCGAAAACAACGGTTTCCATGTGAATGATGATGTTAGCAAATAAAAAACAACGGCATTCCATGTAAATGATGATTTTAACAAATAAAAAACAACGGCCTTCTAAGAACATGAGGATTTTAGCAAATCAAAAGGCAACGTCCTTCCATGTAAATGATGATTTTAGCAAATCAAAAAAAACGGCCTTCCATATAAATGATGATTTTAGCAAATAAAAAACAACGGCCTTCTATGTAAATTATGATTTTAGCAAATCAAAACGAAGAGCCTTTTATGTAAATGATGATTTAGCAAATCAAAAACAACGTCCTTCCATGTAAATGATGATATGAGCAAATCAAAAACAACGGCCTTCTATGTAAATGATGATTTAAGCAGATAAAAATCCACGGCCTTCCATGAAGATGATGATTTAGCAAATCTATAACAACGGCCTTCCATACAAATGATGTTTTAGAAAATCTAAAACAATGGCCTTCCCTGTAAATGATGATTTTAGCAAATCAAAAACAATGGCTTTCCATGTAAATGATGATTTTAGCAAAAAAAAAAAAAACAACGGCCTTCCATGTAAATGATGATTTCAGAAAATAAAAAACAATGGCGTCCCATGAAAATGATGATTTTAGCAAATCAAAACGAACTGCCCTTCATGTAAATGATGATTTAGCAAATCAAACAGAACGGCCTTCAATGTAAATGATGAATTAGCACATCCAAAACAACAGCCTTCAATGTAAATGATGATTTTAGCAAATCAAAAACAACAGCGTTTTATGTAAATGATGATTTTAGCAAATCAAAAACAACGGCCTTCCATGTAAATGATGATTTTAGCAAATCAAAAACAACGGCCTTCTATGTAAATGATGATTTAGCAAATCAAAAACAACAGCCTTCCATGTGAATGATGATTTTATCAAAAAAAAAACAACGGCCTTCCATGTAAATGATGATTTCAGAAAAAAAAAACAATGGCGTCCCAAGAAAATGATGATTTTAGCAAATCAAAACGAACTGCCCTTCATGTAAATGATGATTTAGCAAATCAAACACAACGGCCTTCAATGTAAATGATGAATTAGCACATTCAAAACAACAGCCTTCAATGTAAATGATGATTTTAGCAAATCTAAAACAACAGCGTTTTATGTAAATGATGATTTTAGCAAATCAAAAACAACGGCCTTCCATGTAAATGATAATTTTAGCAAATCAAAAACAACAGCCTTTCATGTGAATGATGATTTTAGCAAATCAAAAACAACGGACTACCATGTAAATGATCATTTAAGCAAATCTAAAACAACGGACTTCCATGTAAATGACGATTTTAGCAAATCAAACACAACGGATTTCCATGTACATGATGATTTAAGCAAATAAAAAACAACGTACTTCCATATAAATGATGATTTTAGCTAATAAAAAACAACGGACTTCCATGTAAATGAGGATGTTAGCAAATCAAAAACAACCGCCTTCCATGTAAATGATAATTTTAGCAAATAAAAAAGATCGGCGTCCCATAGAAATAATCACTTTAGCAAATCAAAACAACAGCGTTTTATATAAATGTTGATTTTAGCAAATCAAAACGAACGACCTGCGATGTCAATGATGATTTAAGCAAATAAAACAACGGCCTTCAATGTAAATGATGATTGTAGCAAATCTAAAACAACGTCCTTCCATGCAAATTATGATTTTAGCAAATCAAAACAACGGCATTCCATGTAAATGATGATTTTGGTAAAAGAACAAAACCGCCTGCCATGTAAAGTGGGATTTTAGCAAATAAAAAACAACGGACTTCCATATAAATGATTATTTTAGCAAATCGAAAACAACGGCCTTCTATGTAAATGATGATTTTAGCAATCAAAAACAGCAGCCTTCCATGTAAATGATGATTTTAGCAAATCTAAAACAACGGCCTTCCCTGTAAATGATGATTTAAGCAAATCAAAAACAACGGCCTTCCATGTAAATGATAATTTTAGCAAATAAAAAAGATCGGCGTCCCATAGAAATAATCACTTTAGCAAATCAAAACAACAGCGTTTTATATAAATGATGATTTTAGCAAATCAAAACGAACGACCTGCGATGTCAATGATGATTTAAGCAAATAAAACAACGGCCTTCAATGTAAATGATGATTGTAGCAAATCTAAAACAACGTCCTTCCATGCAAATTATGATTTTAGCAAATCACAAAAACGGCATTCCATGTAAATGATGATTTTGGTAAAAGAACAAAACCGCCTGCCATGTAAAGTGGGATTTTAGCAAATAAAAAACAATGGACTTCCATATAAATGATTATTTTAGCAAATCGAAAACAACGGCCTTCTATGTAAATGATGATTTTAGCAATCAAAAACAGCAGCCTTCCATGTAAATGATGATTTTAGCAAATCTAAAACAACGGCCTTCCCTGTAAATGATGATTTAAGCAAATCAAAAACAACGGCCTTCCATGTAAATGATAATTTTAGCAAATAAAAAAGATCGGCGTCCCATAGAAATAATCACTTTAGCAAATCAAAACAACAGCGTTTTATATAAATGATGATTTTAGCAAATCAAAACGAACGACCTGCGATGTCAATGATGATTTAAGCAAATAAAACAACGGCCTTCAATGTAAATGATGATTGTAGCAAATCTAAAACAACGTCCTTCCATGCAAATTATGATTTTAGCAAATCACAAAAACGGCATTCCATGTAAATGATGATTTTGGTAAAAGAACAAAACCGCCTGCCATGTAAAGTGGGATTTTAGCAAATAAAAAACAACGGACTTCCATATAAATGATAATTTTAGCAAATCGAAAACAACGGCCTTCTATGTAAATGATGATTTTAGCAATCAAAAACAGCAGCCTTCCATGTAAATGATGATTTTAGCAAATCTAAAACAACGGCCTTCCCTGTAAATGATGATTTAAGCAAATCAAAAACAACGGCCTTCCATGTAAATGATAATTTTAGCAAATAAAAAAGATCGGCGTCCCATAGAAATAATCACTTTAGCAAATCAAAACAACAGCGTTTTATATAAATGATGATTTTAGCAAATCAAAACGAACGACCTGCGATGTCAATGATGATTTAAGCAAATAAAACAACGGCCTTCAATGTAAATGATGATTGTAGCAAATCTAAAACAACGTCCTTCCATGCAAATTATGATTTTAGCAAATCACAAAAACGGCATTCCATGTAAATGATGATTTTGGTAAAAGAACAAAACCGCCTGCCATGTAAAGTGGGATTTTAGCAAAGAAAAAACAACGGACTTCCATATAAATGATTATTTTAGCAAATCGAAAACAACGGCCTTCTATGTAAATGATGATTTTAGCAATCAAAAACAGCAGCCTTCCATGTAAATGATGATTTTAGCAAATCTAAAACAACGGCCTTCCCTGTAAATGATGATTTAAGCAAATCAAAAACAACGGCCTTCCATGTAAATGATTATTTTAGCAATTAAACAACAACTGACTACCATGTAAATGATGTTTTAGCAAATCTAAAACAACGGCCTTCCCTGTAAATAATGATTTTAGCAAATCAAAAACAACGGCTTTCCCTGTAAATGAGGATTTTAGCAAATCTACAGCAACGGCGTCCCCCGTAAATGATGATTTTAGCAAATCTAAAACAACGGCCTTCCATGTAAATGATGATTTTAGCAAATCAAAAACAACGGCCATCCCTGTAAATGATGATTTTAACAAATCAAAAACAACAGCCTTCTCTGTAAATGATGATTTTAGCAAATCTGAAACAACGGCCTTCCCTCTAAATGATGATTTTTGCAAATCTAAAAGAACGGCCTAACCTGTAAATGATGATTTTAGCAAATCTAAAACAACGGCCTTCCATGTAAATGATGATTTTAGCAAATCGAAAACAACGGCCTAACCTGTAAATGATGATTTTAGCAAATCAAAAAAAACGGCCTTTCCTGTAAATGATGATTTAGCAAATCTAAAACAACGGCCTTCCCTCTAAGTGATGATTTTAGCAAATCTAAAACAACGGCTTTCAATGTAAATCATGATTTTAGAAAATCAAAAACAACGGCCTTCCCTTTAAATGATGATTTTTGCAAATCTAAAAGAACAGCCTTCCCTCTAAATGATGATTTTTGCCAATCTAAAAGAACTGCCTTCCCTGTAAATGATGATTTTAGCAAATCTAAAACAACGGCCTTTCCTCTAAATGAGGATTTTAGCCAATCAGAAACAACTGTCTTCCCTGTAAATGATTATTTTAGCAAATCTAAAACAACGGCCTTTCTTGTAAATGAGGATTTTAGCAAAACAAAAACACGGATTTCCATGTAAATGATGATTTTAGCAAATCTAAAACAACGGCCTTCCCTGTAAATGATGATTTTAGCACATCTAAAACAACAGCCTTCCCTGTAAATGATGATTTAGCAAATCAAAAACAACGGCCTTCCCTGTAAATGATGATTTTAGCATATCTAAAAGAACGGCCTTCCCTGTAAATGATGACTTTAGCAAATCTAAAACAACGGCCTTCCATGTAAATGAGGATTTTAGCAAATCAAACACAACAGCCTTCCCTGTAAATGATGATTTTAGCAAATCGTTAACAACGGCCTTCCATGTAAATGATGATTTAAGCAAATCTGTACAAACGGCCTTCCCTCTAAATGATGATTTTTGAAAATCTAAAAGAACGGCCTTGCTGTAAATGAGGATTTTAGCAAATCTAATACAACGGCCTTCCCTCTAAATGATGATTTTAGCAAATCAAAAACAACGGCCTTCCCTGTAACTGATGATTTTAGCAAATCTTAAACAACGGCCTTCCCCGTAAATGATCATTTTCGCAAATTTAACACAATGGCCTTCCCTGTAAGTGATGATTTTAGCAAATCAAAAACAACGGCCTTCAATGTAAATGATAATTTCAGCAAATCTAAAACAACGGCCTTCAATGTAAATGATGATTTTAGCAAATCTAAAACAACGATCTTTCATGTAAATGATGATTTTAGCAAATTAAAAACATCGGCCTTTCATGTAAATAATTATTTTACAAATGAAAAATAACCGCCTTCCATGTAAATGATTATTTTAGCAAATCAGAAACAACAGCCTTTCATGTAAATTATAATTTTAGCAAATCAAAAACAACGGCCTTCCATGTAAGTGAATATTTTAGCAAATTAAAAACAACGGCCTGCCATGTAAAATATCATTTAAGCAAATCCAACAACGGACTCCATGTAAATGATGATTTTAACAAATCAAAAACTATGGCCTTGCTTGTAAATGATGATTAAAGCAAATCAAAATCAACGGCGATCAATATAAATGATGATTTTAGAAAATCAACAACAACAGCGTTTCATGAAAATAATGATGTAAACAAATCAAAAACAACGGCCTTCCATGTAAATGATGATTTTAGCAAATCAAAAACAACGGCCTTCCATGGAAATGATGATTTTAGCATATAAAAACAACGGCCTTCAATGTAAATGAGTATTTCAGCAAGTCTAAAACAACGGCCTTTCCTCTAAATGATTATTTTATCAAATCAGAAACAACTGTCTTCCCTGTAATTTATTATTTTAGCAAATCTAAAACAACGGCCTTCGATGTAAATGATGATTTTAGTAAATCTAAAACAACGGCCTTTCCTCTAAATGATGATTCGCAAATCTAAAACAACGGCCTTCCCTGTAAATGATGATTTTAGCAAATCTGAAACAACGGCCTTCCATGTAAATGACCATGTAAGCAAATCAAAAACAACGGCCTTCCATGTAAATGATGATTTTAGCAAATCTAAAACAACGGCCTTTCCATGTAAATGAGGATTTAAGCAAATCTAAAACAACGGCCTTCCCTGTAAATGATGATTTTAACAAATATATAACAACGGCCTTCCCTCTAAATGATGATTTTTGCCAATCTAAAAGAACGGCCTTCCCTGTAAATGACGATTTTAGCAAATCTAAAAGAACGGCCTCCCCTCTAAATGATGATTTTAGCAAATCAGAAACAACTTCCTTCCCTGTGAATGATTATTTTAGCAACTCTAAAACAACGGCCTTCCATGTAAATGATGATTTTAGCAAATCAGAAACAACTGCCTCCCCTGTAAATGATGATTTAGCAAATCTAAAACAACGGCCTCTCATGTAAATGAGGATTTTAGCAAATCTAAACCAACGGCCTTCCTTGTAAATGATGATTTCGCAAATCTAAAACAACGGCCTTCCCTGTAAATGATGATTTTAGCAAATCTGAAACAACGGCCTCCCTGTAAATGACCATTTAACCAAATCAAAAACAACGGCCTTCCATGTGAATGATGATTTTAGCAAATCAAAAGGCAACGGCTTTCCATTAAAATGAGGATTTTAGCAAATCAAAAACAACGGCCTTTAATGGAAATGATTATTTTAGCAAATCTAAAACAACGGCCTTTCAGATAAATGATGATTTAAGAAAATGTAAAACAACGGTCTTCCCTCTAAATGATGATTTCAGCAAATAAAAAACAACGGCCTTCCATGTAAATGATGTATTTAGCAAATCTAAAACAACGGCCTTTCCATGTAAATGAGGATTTTGGCAAATCTAAAACAACGGCCTTCCATGTAAATGATGATTTTAGCAAATCTAAAACAACGGCCTTTTCTTTAAATGATGATTTTAGCAAATCTAAAACAACTGTCTTCCCTGTAAATGATTATTTATGCAAATCTAAAAAAAACGGCCTTCCATGTACATGATGATTTTAGCAAATTTAAAACAACGGCCTTCCCTCTAAATGATGATTTTTGCAAATATAAAACAACGGACTTCCCTGTAAATGATGATTTTAGCAAATCTAAAAGAACGGCCTTCCCTCTAAATGATGATTTTAGCAAATCTAAAAGTACGGCCTTCCCTCTAAATGATGATTTTAGCAAGTCTAAAAAAACTGTCTTCCCTGTAAATGATTATTTTAGCAAATCTAATACAACGGCCTTCCATGTAAATGATGATTTTAGCACATTTGAAACAACGGTCTTTTCTGTAAATGATGATTTTAGCAAATCTAAAACAACGGTCTTTCCTGTAAATGATGATTTTAGCAAATCTGAAACAACGGCCTTCCCCCTAAATGATGATTTTTGCAAATCTAAAAGAACGGCCTTCCCTCTAAATAATGATTTTAGCAAATCTAAAAGAACGGCCTTCCATGTAAATGATGATTTTAGCGAATCAGAAGCAACTGTCTTCCCTGTAAATGATGGTTTTAGCAAATCTAAACCAACGGCCTTTCCTGTAAATGATGATTTCGCAAATCTAAAACAACGGCCTTCCCTGTAAATTATTATTTTAGAAAATCTGAAATAACGGCCTTCCCTGTAAATGACCATGTAAGCAAATCAAAAACAACGGCCTTCCATGTAAATGATGATTTTAGCAAATCTAAAACAACGGCTTTTCAGTTAAATGATGGTTTAAGAAAATCTAAAACAACGGTCTTCCCTCTCAATGATGATTTAAGGAAAAAAAAAACAACGGCCTTCCATGTAAATGAGGATTTTAGCAAATCTAAAACGAGGGTCTTCCATGTAAATGATTATTTTAGAAAATCTAATACAACGGCCTTTTCTGTAAACGATAATTTTAGCAAATCTAAAACAACGGCCTTCCCTCTAAATGATGATTTTTGCCAATCTAAAAGAACGGCCTTCACTGTAAATGATTATTTTAGCAAATCAAAAACAACGGCCTTCCCTCTAAATGATGATTTTAGCAAATCAGAAACAACTGTTTTCCCTGTAAATCATTATCTTAGCAACTCTAAAACAACGGCCTTCCATGTAAATGAGGATTTTTGCAAATCTAAACCAACGGCCTTCCCTGTAGATGATTTTTTTAGCCAATCTAAAACAACTGTCTTCCCTGTAAATGATGATTTCAGCAAATCTAAAACAACGGCCTTCCATGTAAATGAGGATTTTGGCACATTTAAAACAACGGTCTTTTCTGTAAATGATGATTTTAGCAAATCTGAAACAACGGCCTTCCCCCTAAATGATGATTTTTGCAAATATAAAAGAACGGCCTTCCCTCTAAATGATGATTTTAGCAAATCTAAAACAACGGCCTTCCATGTAAATGATGATTTTAGCAAATCAGAAACAACTGCCTTCTCTGTAAATGATTATTTTAGCAAATCAAAAAAAAGGCCTTCCATGTAAATGATAATTTTAGTAAATCTAAAGCAACGGCCTTCCCTGTAAATGATGATTTCGCAAATCTAAAGCAACGGCCTTCCCTGTAAATGATGATTTCGCAAATCTAAAGCAACGGCCTTCCATGTAAATGATGATTTTAGCAAATCTAAAACAACGGCCTTTCAGTTAAATTATGATTTAAGAAAATCTAAAACAACGGTCTGCCCTGTAAATGATTATTTTAGCAAATCAAAAACAACGGCCTTCCCTGTAAATGATGATTTAAGCAAATCTAAAGCAACGGCCTTCCCTGTAAATGATGATTTTGGCAAATCTAAAACAACGGCCTTCCCTGTAAATGATGATTTTGGCAAATCAAAAGCAACGGCCTTCCCTGTAAATGATGATTTTCGCAAATCTAAAACAACGGCCTTTTCTGTAAATGATGATTTTAGCAAATATATAACAACGGCCTTCCCTCTAAATGATGATTTTTGCCAATC
Source organism: Euprymna scolopes (assembly GCF_053919585.1). Taxonomy (NCBI): domain Eukaryota; kingdom Metazoa; phylum Mollusca; class Cephalopoda; order Sepiida; family Sepiolidae; genus Euprymna; species Euprymna scolopes. Next base: position 61,562,705 of record NC_136504.1, read on the forward strand.
TAAAAGAAGGGCCTTCCCTGTAAATAATGATTTTAGCAAATCTAAAAGAACGGCCTTCCCTCTAAATGATGATTTTAGCAAATCTAAAAGTACGGCCTTCCCTCTAAATGATGATTTTAGCAAGTCTAAAAAAACTGTCTTCCCTGTAAATGATTATTTTAGCAAATCTAATACAACGGCCTTCCATGTAAATGATGATTTTAGCACATTTGAAACAACGGTCTTTTCTGTAAATGATGATTTTAGCAAATCTAAAACAACGGTCTTTCCTGTAAATGATGATTTTAGCAAATCTGAAACAACGGCCTTCCCCCTAAATGATGATTTTAGCAAATCTAAAAGAACGGCCTTCCCTCTAAATAATGATTTTAGCAAATCTAAAAGAACGGCCTTCCATGTAAATGATGATTTTAGCGAATCAGAAGCAACTGTCTTCCCTGTAAATGATGGTTTTAGCAAATCTAAACCAACGGCCTTTCCTGTAAATGATGATTTCGCAAATCTAAAACAACGGCCTTCCCTGTAAATTATTATTTTAGCAAATCTGAAATAACGGCCTTCCCTGTAAATGACCATGTAAGCAAATCAAAAACAACGGCCTTCCATGTAAATGATGATTTTAGCAAATCTAAAACAACGGCTTTTCAGTTAAATGATGGTTTAAGAAAATCTAAAACAACGGTCTTCCCTCTCAATGATGATTTAAGGAAAAAAAACAACGGCCTTCCATGTAAATGAGGATTTTAGCAAATCTAAAACGAGGGTCTTCCATGTAAATGATTATTTTAGAAAATCTAATACAACGGCCTTTTCTGTAAACGATAATTTTAGCAAATCTAAAACAACGGCCTTCCCTCTAAATGATGATTTTTGCCAATCTAAAAGAACGGCCTTCACTGTAAATGATTATTTTAGCAAATCAGAAACAACTGTTTTCCCTGTAAATCATTATCTTAGCAACTCTAAAACAACGGCCTTCCATGTAAATGAGGATTTTTGCAAATCTAAACCAACGGCCTTCCCTGTAGATGATTTTTTTAGCCAATCTAAAACAACTGTCTTCCCTGTAAATGATGATTTCAGCAAATCTAAAACAACGGCCTTCCATGTAAATGAGGATTTTGGTACATTTAAAACAACGGTCTTTTCTGTAAATGATGATTTTAGCAAATCTAAAACAACGGCCTTCCCTGTAAATGATGATTTTAGCAAATCTGAAACAACGGCCTTCCCCCTAAATGATGATTTTTGCAAATATAAAAGAACGGCCTTCCCTCTAAATGATGATTTTAGCAAATCTAAAACAACGGCCTTACATGTAAATGATGATTTTAGCAAATCAGAAACAACTGCCTTCTCTGTAAATGATTATTTTAGCAAATCTAAAAAAAGGCCTTCCATGTAAATGATAATTTTAGTAAATCTAAAGCAACGGCCTTCCCTGTAAATGATGATTTCGCAAATCTTAAACAACGGCCTTCCATGTAAATGATGATTTTAGCAAATCTAAAATAACGGCCTTCCCTATAAATGACCATGTAAGCAAATCAAAAACAACGGCCTTCCATGTAAATGATGATTTTAGCAAATCTAAAACAACGGCCTTTCAGTTAAATTATGATTTAAGAAAATCTAAAACAACGGTCTGCCCTGTAAATGATTATTTTAGCAAATCAAAAACAACGGCCTTCCCTGTAAATGATGATTTAAGCAAATCTAAAACACCGGCCTTCCCTGTAAATGATGATTTTAGCAAATCTAAAACAACGGCCTTCCCTGTAAATGATGATTTTGGCAAATCAAAAGCAACGGCCTTCCCTGTAAATGATGATTTTCGCAAATCTAAAACAACGGCCTTTTCTGTAAATGATGATTTTAGCAAATATATAACAACGGCCTTTCCTCTAAATGATGATTTTTGCCAATCTAAAAGAAGGGCCTTCCCTGTAAATAATGATTTTAGCAAATCTAAAAGAACGGCCTTCCCTCTAAATGATGATTTTAGCCAATCAGAAACAACTGTCTTCCCTGTAAATGATAATTTTAGCAAATCTAAAACAACGGACTTCCATGTAAATGATGATTTTAAGCAAATCTAAACCAACGGCCTTCCCTGTAAATGATGATTTCGCAAATCTAAAACAACGGCCTTCCCTATAAATGATGATTTTAGCACATCTGAAACAACGGCCTTCCCTGTAAATGACCATTTTAGCAAATCAAAAACAACGGCCTTCCATGGAAATGATGATTTTAGCAAATCTAAAACAGCGGCCTTTCAGGTAAATGATGATTTTAGCAAATCTAAAACAGCGGCTCTTCCCTCAAAATGATGATTTTAGCAAATAAAAAACAACGGCCTTCCATGTAAATGATGTTTTTAGCAAATCTAAAACAACGGCCTTTCCATGAAGATGATGATTTTAGCAAATTTAAAACAACGGCCTTTTCTGTAAATGATGATTTTAGCAAATCTGAAACAACGGCCTTCCCTCTAAATGATGATTTTAGCAAATCAAAAGGCAACGGCTTTCCCTCTAAATGATGATTTTAGCAAATCTAAAACAAATGTCTTCCCTGTAAATTATTATTTTAGCAAATCTAAAACAACGGCCTTCCCTCTAAATGATGATTTTAGCAAATCTAAAACAACGACCTTTCCTCTAAATGATGGTTTTAGCAAATATAAACCAACGGCCTTCCCTGTAAATGATTATTTTAGCAAATATATAACAACGGCGCTCCCTCTAAATGATGATTTTTGCAAATCTAAAACAGCGGCCTTCCCTGTAAATGATGATTTTAGCTAATCTAAAACAACGCCTTTCCTCTAAATGATGATTTTAGCAAATCAAAAGGCAACGGCTTTCCATGTAAATGAGGATTTAAGCAAATCAAAAACAACGGCCTTCCATGTAAATGAGGATTTTTGCAAATCTAAACCAACGGCCTTCCCTGTAGATGATTTTTTTAGCCAATCTAAAACAACTGTCTTCCCTGTAAATGATGATTTCAGCAAATCTAAAACAACGGCCTTCCATGTAAATGAGGATTTTAGCAAATCTGAAACAACGGCCTTCCCCCTAAATGATGATTTTTGCAAATATAAAAGAACGGCCTTCCATCTAAATGATGATTTTAGCAAATCTAAAACAACGGCCTTACATGTAAATGATGATTTTAGCAAATCAGAAACAACTGCCTTCTCTGCAAATGATTATTTTAGCAAATCTAAAAAAAGGCCTTCCATGTAAATGATAATTTTAGTAAATCTAAAGCAACGGCCTTCCCTGTAAATGATGATTTCGCAAATCTAAAACAACGGCCTTCCATGTAAATGATGATTTTAGCAAATCTAAAATAACGGCCTTCCCTGTAAATGACCATGTAAGCAAATCAAAAACAACGGCCTTCCATGTAAATGATGATTTTAGCAAATCTAAAACAACGGCCTTTCAGTCAAATTATGATTTAAGAAAATCTAAAACAACGGTCTGCCCTCTAAATGATGATTTTAGCAAATCAGAAACAACTGTCTGCCCTGTAAATGATTATTTTAGCAAATCAAAAACAACGGCCTTCCCTGTAAATGATGATTTAAGCAAATCTAAAACACCGGCCTTCACTGTAAATGATGATTTTGGCAAATCTAAAACAACGGTCTTCCCTGTAAATGATGATCTAAGCAAATCTAAAACACCGGCCTTCACTGTAAATGATGATTTTGGCAAATCTAAAACAACGGCCTTCCCTGTAAATGATGATTTTGGCAAATCAAAAACAACGGCCTTCCATGTAAATGATGATTTAAGCAAATCTAAAACAACGGCCTTCCCTGTAAATGATGATTTTGGCAAATCTAAAACAACGGCCTTGCAGTTAAATTATGATTTAAGAAAATCTAAAACAACGGTCTGCCCTCTAAATGATGATTTTAGCAAATCAGAAACAACTGTCTGCCCTGTAAATGATTATTTTAGCAAATCAAAAACAACGGCCTTCCCTGTAAATGATGATTTAAGCAAATCTAAAACACCGGCCTTCACTGTAAATGATGATTTTGGCAAATCTAAAACAACGGTCTTCCCTGTAAATGATGATCTAAGCAAATCTAAAACACCGGCCTTCACTGTAAATGATGATTTTGGCAAATCTAAAACAACGGCCTTCCCTGTAAATGATGATTTTGGCAAATCAAAAACAACGGCCTTCCATGTAAATGATGATCTAAGCAAATCTAAAACACCGGCCTTCACTGTAAATTATGATTTTGGCAAATCTAAAACAACGGCCTTGCCTGTAAATGATGATTTTGGCAAATCAAAAGCAACGGCCTTCCCTGTAAATGATGATTTTCGCAAATCTAAAACAACGGCCTTTTCTGTAAATGATGATTTTAGCAAATATATAACAACGGCCTTCCCTCTAAATGATGATTTTTGCCAATCTAAAAGAAGGGCCTTCCCTGTAAATAATGATTTTAGCAAATCTAAAAGAACGGCCTTCCCTCTAAATGATGATTTTAGCCAATCAGAAACAACTGTCTTCCCTGTAAATGATTATTTTAGCAAATCTAAAGCAACGGACTTCCATGTAAATGATGATTTTAAGCAAATCTAAACCAACGGCCTTCCCTGTAAATGATGATTTCGCAAATCTAAAACAACGGCCTTCCCTATAAATGATGATTTTAGCACATCTGAAACAACGGCCTTCCCTGTAAATGACCATTTTAGCAAATCAAAAACAACGGCCTTCCATGGAAATGATGATTTTAGCAAATCTAAAACAGCGGCCTTTCAGGTAAATGATGATTAAAGAAAATCTAAAACAACGATCTTCCCTCTAAATGATGTTTTTAGCAAATCTAAAACAACGGCCTTTTCATGAAAATGATGATTTTAGCAAATTTAAAACAACGGCCTTTTCTGTAAATGATGATTTTAGCAAATCTGAAACAACGGCCTTCCCTCTAAATGATGATTTTAGCAAATCAAAAGGCAACGGCTTTCCCTCTAAATGATGATTTTAGCAAATCTAAAACAAATGTCTTCCCTGTAAATGATTATTTTAGCAAATCTAAAACAACGGCCTTCCCTCTAAATGATGATTTTAGCAAATCTAAAACAACGGCCTTTCCTCTAAATGATAGTTTTAGCAAATATAAACCAACGGCCTTCCCTGTAAATGATTATTTTAGCAAATATATAACAACGGCGCTCCCTCTAAATGATGATTTTTGCAAATCTAAAACAGCGGCCTTCCCTGTAAATGATGATTTTAGCTAATCTAAAACAACGCCTTTCCTCTAAATGTTGATTTTAGCAAATCAAAAGGCAACGGCTTTCCATGTAAATGAGGATTTAAGCAAATCAAAAACAACGGCCTTCCATGGAAATGATTATTTTAGCAAATCTAAAAAAACCGCCTTTCCTGTAAATGATGTTTTAGAAAATCTAAAAAAACAACGGCCTTCCCTGTAAATGATGATTTTAGCAAATCAAAAACAACGGCCTTCCATGTAAATGATGTTTTTAGCAAATCTAAAACAACGGCCTTTCCTGTAAATGATGATTTTAGCTAATCTAAAAAACGGCCTTCCCTGTAAATGATAATTTAAGAAAATCTAAAACAACGGCCTTCCCTCTAAATGATGATTTTAGCAAATCTAAAACAACGGCCTTCCCTGTAAATGATGATTTTAGCAACTCTGAAACAACGGCCTTCCCCCTAAATGCTGATTTTTGCAAATCTAAAAGAACGGACTTCCCTTTAAATGATGATTTTAGCAAATCTAAAAGAACGGCCTTCCATGTAGATGATGATGTTAGCAAATCAAAAACAACGGTCTTCCATGTAAATGATAATTTTAGCAAATCTAAAACAACGGCCTTCCATGTAAATGATGATTTTAGCAAGTCAGAAACAACTGTCTTCCCTGTAAATGATTATTTTAGCAAATCGAAAAAAACGGCCTTCCATGTAAATGATGATTTTAGCAAATCTAAACCAACGGCCTTCCCTGTAAATGATGATTTCGCAAATCTAAACAAACGGCCTTCCCTGTAAATGATCATTTAAGCAAATCAAAAACAACTGCCTTCCATGTAAATGATGATTTTAGCAAATCAAAAGGCAACCGCTTTCCATGGAAATTAGGATTTTAGCAAATCTAAAACAACGGCCTTCCCTGTAAATGATGATTATAGAAAATCTAAAACAACGGTCTTCCCTCTAAATGATGATTTTAGCAAATAAAAAACAACGGCCTTCCATGTAAATGATATTTTTAGCAAATCTAAAACAACTGCCTTTCCATGTAAATGAGGATTTTAGCAAATCTAAAACAACGGCCTTACATGTAAATGATGATTTTAGCAAATATATAACAACGGCCTTCCCTCTAAATGATGATTTTAGCCAATCTAAAAGAACGGCCTTCCCTCTAAATGATGATTTCAGCAAATCAGAAACAACTGTCTGCCCTGTAAATGATTATTTTAGCAAATCAAAAACAACGGCCTTCCCTGTAAATGATGATTTAAGCAAATCTAAAACACCGGCCTTCACTGTAAATGCGGATTTTAGCAAATCTAAAACAACGGCCTTCCCTGTAAATGATGATTTTGGCAAATCAAAAGCAACGGATTTCCCTGTAAATGATGATTTTCGCAAATCTAAAACAACGGTCTTCCCTGTAAATGATGATTTTAGCAAATCTAAAACAACGACCTTCCATGTAAATGATGATTTAAGCAAAAAAAATCAACGGCTTTCAATGTAAATGATGATTTTAGCAAATCAAAAAAAAAAAACACCTCACATGTAAATGATTTTAGCAAATCTAAAACAACGGCCTTCCATGTAAATGATGATTTAAGCGAATCTAAAACAACGGCCTTCCATGTAAATGATGATTTTAGCAAATCTAAAACAGCGGCCTTCCCTGTAAATGATGATTTTAGCAAATCTAAACCAACGGCCTTCCCTGTAAATGATGATTTCGCAAATCTAAACAAACGGCCTTCCCTGTAAATGATCATTTAAGCAAATCAAAAACAACTGCCTTCCATGTAAATGATGATTTTAGCAAATCAAAAGGCAACCGCTTTCCATGGAAATTAGGATTTTAGCAAATCTAAAACAACGGCCTTCCCTGTAAATGATGATTATAGAAAATCTAAAACAACGGTCTTCCCTCTAAATGATGATTTTAGCAAATAAAAAACAACGGCCTTCCATGTAAATGATATTTTTAGCAAATCTAAAACAACTGCCTTTCCATGTAAATGAGGATTTTAGCAAATCTAAAACAACGGCCTTACATGTAAATGATGATTTTAGCAAATATATAACAACGGCCTTCCCTCTAAATGATGATTTTAGCCAATCTAAAAGAACGGCCTTCCCTCTAAATGATGATTTCAGCAAATCAGAAACAACTGTCTGCCCTGTAAATGATTATTTTAGCAAATCAAAAACAACGGCCTTCCCTGTAAATGATGATTTAAGCAAATCTAAAACACCGGCCTTCACTGTAAATGCGGATTTTAGCAAATCTAAAACAACGGCCTTCCCTGTAAATGATGATTTTGGCAAATCAAAAGCAACGGATTTCCCTGTAAATGATGATTTTCGCAAATCTAACACAACGGTCTTCCCTGTAAATGATGATTTTAGCAAATCTAAAACAACGACCTTCCATGTAAATGATGATTTAAGCAAAAAAAATCAACGGCTTTCAATGTAAATGATGATTTTAGCAAATCAAAAAAAAAAAACACCTCACATGTAAATGATTTTAGCAAATCTAAAACAACGGCCTTCCATGTAAATGATGATTTAAGCGAATCTAAAACAACGGCCTTCCATGTAAATGATGATTTTAGCAAATCTAAAACAGCGGCCTTCCCTGTAAATGATGATTTTTTTCAAATCTAAAGCAACGGCCTTCCCTGTAAACGATGATTTTAGCATATCCCAAACAACGGCCTTCCATGTAAATGATGATTTTAGTAAATCAAAAACAACGGCCTTCCATGTAAATGATGATTTTAGCAAATCTAAAACAACGGCCTTCCCTGTAAATGATGATTTAAGCAAATCAAAAGGCACTGGCTTTCCATGTAAATGATGATTTTATCAAATAAAAAGGCAACGGCTTTCCATGTAAATTATGATTTTAGCAAATAAATAAAAACGGCCTTCCATGTAAATGATGATTTTATCAAATCAAAAGGCAACTGCTTTTCATGTAAATGATGATTTTAGCAACTCAAAAACAACGGCTTTACATGTAAATGATGATTTTAGCAGATCAAAATGCAACCGCCTTCCATGTAAATGATGATCTTAGCAAATCAAAAAAACGGCCTTCCCTGTAAATGATGATTTTAGCAAATCAAAAACAAAAGCCTTCCATGTAAATGATGATTTAAGCTAATCAAAAACAACGGCTTTCCATGTAAATGATGATTTTAGCAAATAAAAACAACGGCTTTCCATGTAAATTAGGATTTTAGCAAATCAGAAACCACGGCCTACTATGTAAATTATGATTGTACCAAGTAAAAAACAAGTGTATTCCATGTAAATGATGATTTTAGCAAATCAGAAACAACCGTTTTCACTGTAAATGATGATTTTAGCAAATCTAAAACAACGGCCTTCCCTGTAAATGATGATTTTAGCAAATCAAAACAACAGCCTTCCATGTTCTATGATTTAAGCAAATACAAAATAATGGCTTTTCATATAAATGAATATTTTAGCAAATCAAAAAGCAATTGCTTTTCATGTAAATGATGATTTTAGCAAATCAAAAACAACGGCTTTCCATGTAAATGATGATTTTAACGAATCAAAAGGCAACGGCTTTTCATGTAAATGAGGATTTCAGCAAATCTAAAACAACGGCCTTCCATGTAAATGATGATTTTAACAAATCAAAAACAACGGCTTTCCATGTAAATGATGATTTTAACGAATCAAAAACAACGGCTTTCCATGTAAATGATGATTTTAACAAATCAAAAACAACGGCTTTCCATGTAAATGATGATTTTAACGAATCAAAAACAACGGCTTTCCATGTAAATGATGATTTTAACAAATTAAAAACGGCTTTCCATGTAAATGATGATTTTAACGAATCAAAAACAACGGCTTTCCATGTAAATGATGATTTTAACAAATTAAAAACGGCCTTCCATGTAAATGATGATTTTAACGAATCAAAAACAACGGCTTTCCATGTAAATGATGATTTTAACAAATTAAAAACGGCCTTCCATGTAAATGATGATTTTAGCAAATCAAAAGGCAACGGGTTTCCATGTAAATGATGATTTTAACAAATCAAAAGGCAACGGCTTTCCATGTAAATGAGGATTTTAGCAAATCAAAAACAACGGTCTTCTATGTAAATGTGAGTAACAACTATTAAGATAACTTTTCGGTGCATGGGGCGGGGGAGTAGCAAAAATTATCAAATCGAGTGCAAAGGCGATTTTGTACTATGTCAAAGCAAAAAAATTGTTTTGTGAGCCGTACCTCCACAGATACCTCCACTATAGTATTCCAGCGTAGGGCGTATATAGGAAAAATAATTGCATCTGGAATTAATCTGGATCAATCTATGAAGCTTCAAAAAAAGAAAAATGTATTAAATATTTTGAAAAAAGCAAATCTATTATCATATATTTTATATTTATTGCCATTATATTTTTTGAATTCTGACAGATATATACAAATTAAGAGTTTGTTTCGCATGCAAGCATCGATGTCACTGTCCAAAAGGTTAGTACTATCTACTCGTATATATTTATCTGTGAATATTTATCTATCTATCTATGTATCTATATATATATGTGTGTGTGTGTGTGTGTGTGTGTGTGTGTGTGTGTGTGTGTGTGTGTGTGTGTGTGTGTGTGTGTGTTTGTATACATATATACATTTTATCTATATATGTATATATATATTTCTTTATATGCGTGTATATATACATTTTTAAAAAACAAATTTTATTTAGTAATATTCCGTTTCACTGTAAAATAGAACATTTTTATAATATATAACTGGCTATATTTCTGTCTGTCGATCTGTCCGTCGGTTGGTTTGTCTGTTTGTCTGTCTCCATATTTTTAAACTCTATCTCCCCCGAAAATAAAAGTCGCAGAGCGACGCTAGGGGCCTCAAATGATTGGATTTTTTACGGGCAGTTCCTTTATGTGTCTTTAGCCGGTTAAAATGGGGGCGTGGTTTGATATGCATTAGTTTGCATATAAATGAACGGGCTGCATTAAAAAGGCGTTATATGAATGAACTAGCTGCGTTAAAAATACGTTATATGAATGAACTAGTTCTGGTTAAAAAGACGTTATAAAAAACCGAATTGGAACTGAGAAAGCGAGTCGAGTGTTTGGCACCGGCACCGAATAGAACACGTCGGAATTTAAGAAGTCGTGTGAATGCTGTCAATCCTTTTTATTATTATTGGCTCACAAGGAGCTTTCACACAGGTCATCAAAGATCTCTCCTTGAAAACAGCCTGTGGTGTTCACTGGAAGCTGAGTGACAACAAGTCTCCCCAGGTTTCCAGTACTCTTCACCTCTTTCGATAACATTTGCAAATAAATTTGCATTATTGCAACAGCTGCTTGCCATTGATTTCTCGTTGGCAACGGCTATTGGTCTTCACTGAAATTTGAGTGGCATAAGCCTCCCCAGGATCCCAGTTCTCTTCGCACTTATCCGCCGGAGGTCTGGTCAGTTCCTCGCTCGGTGTTTCTTTCCTCCTTGACTCTACTTGGCTATTTGGGCTCACTCATGTTTTTTTTGGGGGGGGCGTGATATGGCCATGATAGGATGGGGTTGGGATTGGGTTAGAGAACTTAGGTTAGGTATGCGGCTTCAGTGTTCTAGGTTCCATATAGTGTTTCATGTTTTGCCTTTGCAGCAGTTTCTCTGGCTCGCACTTGTTGCCCCTGTGTGTTAGTTTCCACATTCAAGACTTTTCTTAATATTTCAGCTGTTTTCATTATTGTTGTTCGTTGTAGTTTTCGTTTGATTCCAATTTCTCCCATTCTTTTTTCAAAGTTTTTCGGGATTGTTCCTAGTGCGTCTACTATTTAGAGGTATTATTTTGATTTTCTTCATCTTTCATATCCCTTTCAGCTCTCTGGCTAGCTTTGTGTATTTGCTCTGTTTCTCTTTTGTTTTGATATTCAATCTGTGGTCAGCTGGAACAGCAAAGTCTACGATTTGACAGGACTTTTCTTTCTTGTTAATTATTACGACATCCGGTCTTCTTGCTTGGATGGGTTTATCAGTTTGTAATTGTTATTATTATTATTATTAGATTGCAATGATATAAATTAAAAAACTGATTTTATTCACAATATCTATTTATAATTTACTAATCCGTCTTTTTTGCTACATATTCTTTTCATCTTTTATATGTGTGCATGTTCTTGCACAATTAATTGACAGTCGTATTATTTTTTCTATATTACACTGAATATATATATATATATATATATATATATATATATATATATATATATATATAGAGAGAGAGAGAGAGAGAGAGAGAGAGATTTTGTTATTGTTATTTTTCAAGCGATACATACGGTTAATATTGGCTCCGCCTCGGAGCTCATTTTTTTATTTACTTAGAAAGGCGCCCTTTTTAATTTGGACGTATATAACATTATTTTTAAAACAGTAATCTACGTACACGTGTGTTTCAAGGTCATTACCTCTCATCAGCGTAGTTCAACTGTTTCTAGGGATCGAACCTCAGACCATGTTTACCACAGTTCGGTGCCTTAACCGTTAGGCCATAATCCCTAGATTAATTATACTGTTTATTTTTATCGCTTATAAATTTAGATTTTGTTATTGTTGTTATTTTTCAAGCGATACATACGGTTAATATATATATATATATATGAAAATTTTTCGGGGCTACAGAATTTAATAATGGCTAAATACAGACCAATCAACATAATGATTTAAAAAATAAAAAATGAAAATAAAGGTTAGCTAACCAGGTTTCGTTCCTCGCTCAACTGAGCTAAATCGAGGAAAATACGATTAAAACAGACAAATTTATTTGTTCTTTTGATATGTCTAATCTTTTTACTTGGATCCCATTGTTAGAGACTATTAATATTTGTGCTGACGACTTATATCGGAGTAAACTTCCAACTCCCCCAATTACAGAAAATATTTTTGTAGAATTGATGAAATTCGCCACCATGTCGGTAGAATTCAGTTTTAACGATAATATGTATAGACAGACAGATGATGTGGCCATGGATTCTCCATTGGGACCAGCGTTGGCTAATATCTTTGTGGCTTTTCATGAACAGGGTCTATTGTCTGATTTGCATAAACCAAACATTTATTTGCATTACGTTGACGACACTTTCTGCTTATTTGACAACGAGACGAATGCGGATGCTTTTTTTGTGTCCCTCAATAATGTTCATCCAGCCCTTTAAGTTTACGGTAGACAAGGAAACGAATTCTACTCTTCCATTTTTGAATGTTCTTGTGCCCAAGACATCCTCGTGCTTTCTTACTTCTGTTTACCGTAAACCAACCTTTACCAGTCTCTATACGCGTTGGGACTCTTTTTGCTCTACTAACCAACAATATAATTTAATTAAGACTTTAGCAGATAGGGCCTTGACGATTTGTTCTAAAGTTAATCTGGATGACGAGCTTAAATTTATTACTAAGGCCTTTTGTAATAATGGTTACCCCTTAGATATTGTTGAAACTACTATTGATAAGAAAGTTTCTAATTTTTATAAACCTAAAGAAATCATAGTTCAGAAACCTAAAGAAATCATAGTTAATAGATGTCCTGTTTACCTACGTCTACCTTTGCTAGGTAATATCAGTGACCGATTTGCTAAGCAAATTTCTTTTTCTGTGCAACGGTGTCATTTTACATCGAATCCACGTGTTCTTTTTTCAACCAGGTCTATGTTGCCGTTCATTTGTAAAGATGTTCTTCCCCCCCCCCTATAATTATATATCTATTATTTATTTATTTAAATGTACTTGCAGTGCGCACTATGTTGGGCGAACATCGCAAAGATTAGACTTCCGTTTGAAACAACATGTACCATCAAAGATTCGTTATGCAAATTTTTCACCCTCGGATGTGCTGAATAATACGTATGGTTCTGCGATTTGTGACCACCTCATAAATAACCATACATGTGCCACGAATTTCAGTGATAACATGTTTACGATCTTTAATAAGTCGCACTCGCCCTTTCATTTGAAAATTCTAGAAACTATTTTTATTAAGTCTTTGAGACTTTCTCTTTGCAAGCAAAAAGAAAATCTTTTAGGACGTAATTTGGTCTCTATGTAATTTTTCACCCGTTTATCGTTTTTTTTTCTTCCCCCCGCCATATTCATGAATTTTTTTTTTAATCATATTTTCCTCGATTTAGCTCTGTTGAGTGAGGAACGAAACCTGGTTAGCTAACCTTTATTTTCATTTTTTATATTTTAAATCAACATATATATATATATATATATATATATATATATATATATATATATATATATATATATATATATATATATATGATATTTTATATATTTTTATGTTTCAAAAATAATATATATATATGACAGTTATACATAGAATATATATAATTATTCAAATTTCTTACCGTTTTCATTTTTTTTTCCAGTTTGTAGTTGGTGTTCCAATTACATACGTTGCAGGACAGCAAAAGATTGCAGAGGATGTAAGTGAAATTCTATTTGCGTTCCAAATATTTTGACTATACTTTTTTTATCAAAATTAAATAACCGTTTTCTAAAGACTCTATGATCTAAAACGTTATCAAATTAAGTCGTATGTTCTGTTATAACCGAGTATGATACTCATCATTTATTTTCGGTTTTCATTCTTACATATTGAAGCTCACATTAGCATTTTGATTGGATGTAATCTTTCACTGTGTTAGTATGAAGAAAAAATCAGATCTACTCTTATTTTCTATTATTTTTTTAGTCTATGATATTTGCCGGAAAGGATGCTGTACACCAATGATAAGTAAGGTGTGTATAAATCTAATTTTATTTATCTAAATAAAAATTACTTAAAGATTAATATGTTGTTTGTTTAAAATTCTATTAAAATCTACGATTAGTATTCAACGATTTAATTGAAACACTTCTACGCTGGTTTTTCAACTGTTTTTTTTTATACATCTGTCTCGTAGGTAATTATCGTCATTTAAAACAAATATTTACCACTCTCAGCTATATAAAACTATTTGAAAACGATTTTTTCTATGTGGCTATTTATGGTACGTAATTTTATTAATTCAGTATTTTGGGCATTAATTTTAAATGTTACAATGTAACAATGCGGTGAGCAGTTAGCCTTTGATGTCGTAAAATGCACTTAAATATATTTGTATTCATGCAGATTTCGTATTTATCATTATAGAGCCAATTCTCTATATAATATTATATATATATATATATATATATATATATATATGTATATATATATATATATATATACATATATTATTCAAACACGGTAGCGTTTGAATATATGGTGAAGTGGCAGTTTTAATCATTTAGAATTGCTTTAAAGCTCACTCATTTTTCGACCAAATTTCAAACAATTATTACAATTTATAGATCACCTTCTTAGCTATATTGTGAAAAAAAAATTCAATTTTCGTTCAGTAAAACAAAAGTTATGATGAATTTTCTGGCATTCCAAATCGTAAAAGTATGTAAGGAGGTGAGCGACGCTTTTTATGACTGGTTTCTATAGCAACTACGTCGCTTGGCGACTACTGTCGCTACTAATTCGTTGCTGCCTCGAAAAGAAAAGCAATTAGTGAAACAGAGAGAATGAAAGCATGAAAGGAAGAGCATGGGGGGAATTTATTGACAGCAGACGAGTGCCATACATTGTTATTATATGCGTGTTTATGGGGGCAAAAAAAAAATAAGACTGAAATTAAACAAAGAACAAGTGAATTTATTGGAAACCTGAAAAAATCATGGATTACAATGGGAAAAGCGAGCATGAAAAGTAATATGGTTAAGCTTAAACATGGAAAAGTACAGGACTAGTTGTTAAAACTGGAAAAGAAAAGGACAAGATATTCTAGTAAAAAATATAATACATTTATAACTTAAAATATTGCAGCATTAAAAATTGATTATATAATGTAATAGATTGATTAAACCAATTCTGATTTAAATCTGCGCATACGTAAAGCTAAAAAAAAATATGTCACAAGTTGAAATAAACATTTTGCATTCCACCTTGTCGACATATTTTTGTACGCATTATTCATCCATCAAAAAAAAATTTTTTACTCGCTATAAGCCATCCTTAGTGTATGATTATTATTTCCTGTTAATTTCGGTGTTATGTGATCAGTAGTTTAAGAGTTTATCGATTAAACACAGATACGTACGTCTACTGTTTTATTTATATAGATAAAGGGCAGGTAATCTTGATGTAAATAAGATGAGAGAGTTCCTTTTTTAAATTACTATAAATCAGAGGATGATGTGAATTATATATTTAATAGTTATCTGTAATTTACTTATATTACTAAAAACAATATTGGATTAATGTTAGATTTACATCATTTGGAACAAATAAATATAAATCTTAACATTAACTTAGCATATACTTCTCCAGTGATTGGTATTCTTCTAGTAGACATTTATTCTAACCCGATTTTATTTTGTCATATTAAATGATGTACTTTTTTCTTTTTCAGTGATTCTTCAAAACTAACTGGTGCGTTTTGGGAGCTGTAATGTATATAAAACTTACAATAATTAAAACTTTATAAAAATAAGTATTGTGATACTGTGTCCGTGAGAATGAATGTTATGCGACATAGTATTTTTTAGAATTTTTCTTCTTTTTAGCGAACATTATTGACGAATGCATAAAAATTATGATTTGAATTAAAAAAAAGTTTTAAAAATATAAAAATTAGAAAATATATGCTTGCCTGGTTTTGTACAAATATAAGGATACTATTTCTCTCTCTCTCTCTATATATATATATATATATATATATATATATATATATATATATATATATATATATATATATATATAGCCTTTGAGACTTTACACGACCGGTCGCCACAGTCGATTTAAAATTTCTTGGGGCGACTAAAAGTCGTAAATCACTCGCCCGCCAGTCGATAAAATTTCTTCAAATAAAGAAACTGTAAAAATTCATTTATTTTACGACCCTCAAATATGCGGTGACTTAGAATGATCTATGTCTCACCATTTGTGAATTCTTTCATCTCTAGCTGTGAGACCTTTGGAATATCGTACTGAAAAAAGAGTGGTCACGCTAAAGGTCAACAAGAGGTCAAATTTACATATTCGGCGAGTAGTCGCCTTCATTTAGTTCTCTGATTTTGAAATTCATTTGGAAAAAAATTCTTCGACGCTACAACTACATACACTTCATGCTTACAAAAGTAAAGACGAACATTTGAAAGAGGAAAATAACGCATCGTTCCGTCAAGCACGCACCGAAAATTAAATTATACAACAATTAAGTAATCATATTTTTCTCAATTATATAAATTCAGATATTCGCATGCTCTTTTTTTTGCGCAAGTTTCAAAAAATCATCGATACACAATTTTAAAAATAATATTCTAAATTTTAGAATGTTGTTCCGAGGTGAATTCTTTGTTTTAATAGAAACAAGAGACCAATTTCTGTTCTATATAAAAGTTTTTTTTTCCATAAATTACAAAGAAAAATTGACCGTTTAAATTTTAAAAAGATATTAAACGATGCTGATTTTCTAAGAAATCTAGTTCGTTTCAGCTAAATGGTATTTTTTTTTTTTTTTTTTGAATATCGGAGATTTCGGGCCACGGAGATCTCGTACCAGGAGATTTCAGTCCACAATCGTGAATACCCGGAGATTTTGTAACACTTTTTTTTCAACACCCACGGTTTAGGCTAGATATTTTAATTTTTGTATGAAATTTTACGACATAATTTGGGTATCGGAAGAATAGTTTGTTGATATTTTTATTAAGAATAAAGAAGAAAAATATAATTGAATTGTTGTAAAATTATTTACTATTATTGACTGAAACAAAGTCGGACGAGTAAAAATATTTTGGGGCGAGTAAATTTTCCCTCACACTCGACCAGCGGTCAAGTGATTTTTTTTCAAATCTCAAAGGCTGTATATATATATATATATATATATATATATATATATATATATATATATATATATATATATATATATATATATATATAGGTTGAGCTTTAAAAAAATTAGCACATTATTTTTGACGGTTTCGAAAATTCAGACAAAACGTAAAAAGCGTTTGCTCATTTCAAAAACAATTTGAAATGTTTTATTTTGTATAATACTTTAGATGCTTCCTATGCTTTATCGCTCCTCATAACATCACAAATAGATGTCAAGCGAAAGAAGTATTATATATATATATATATATATATATATATATATATATATATATATATATATATATATATATATATATGAGGTCTCCCGCACAGAGAATCTGTGGGAGAAACGCTGCAGGAGGAAGATTGGGGAAGCCTCAGCAGTCATACCTGACACATTTTACACCTGATACGGATGTCCCCGTGTGAGCTAACGTACCATGCATTGAAAAGTTGATTATATGCAACCAGATGATGTGGGCTGGACATCTAATAAGGGTGGATGATGAAAGATTACTCAAGCGCCTGTTTTATGGTGAAATTATACAAGGAAAGCGTCCACAACACAAACCAAAGAAACGTTTCAAGGACAAAATCAAGGATAATCTAAAAGCTCTCGGTATTGATGTGTCTAACTGGGAGAGTGCTTCCAGTGATTGTGAAAAGTGTCGATCTATGGTTTATCACGGCTGTAATAGCTTTGAGAAGAAAAAATATGATGATGCAAAAAATAAGTATGATATCTGGAAGAAAAATCTGTCAGATCACTCCGAGGCTTTTGTACAGAACAACGGTTTGTGATTTATGTGATAAAATGACTTTATCTGGAACCATTCTGGCGAGCCATAAACGATCACATTGAAATCAGTCTTTCTTTGACAGGGAAAACACTGCAGAGCACAGATGTTCTATTTGCTCTATGGTCTGCAAATCAAGTGGAGGTCTGAAGCGTCATATGAATGTCCACAGTAAAGCAGTACCAGTTGGCATCCCTCAATCTCAGCTAAAGTGTGATCTCTGCAATAAATTGTTTAAAAGCAGAGCGTCTCTGAAGCGTCACCTTCGTTCCCGCAGAAGATGAAAACTGCATCTTGATCACAGTTACGCATGTATAGACGTATATGTGTATAAATGTATAAAAAAAAAATAAAAAATAAAATATATGATTAAAAACATATTATAAAACGAATAAAATAAAATAATTTTAAAAATATATTTTAAAAAAGTACATGGAAATGGATGAATAATCAACAATAAAGCAAAGGAAAGATGGTCATCTGTCAAGAAGTGACGATCACCATATATTATTAATGATAATATTATTTATGTATCTACATAAAATTTTATGTATCAGCAATAGCCTGATGAATTTTATGTAGGTAGCAATAGCCTGATGAATCCTCACAAAGATGAAATGCGGAAAATTCTCTGTAGCTTAATTGCCATGTATATTTTCAAAACTTGCTGTGTGTGTATGTTCGCATGCTAATAAAATACAATGATTAAAATATTGACCATGAGAAAATTAATTTCCATTAATTGCCATTTCTTATTTTTTTATTTTATAGATATCAATATTATTTGCTCGCGTTGTTCAAGGAAAAGATGCAATAAAAATAGTAAGTTTTAAAAATGACCAACGTTTGTTTGAATTTACATGAAAACAAATTTGTATTCATTTATCGACTAGAAATGGAAAGTCAGCTGAAACAAAATAGACTTTGTGGCTAAGTTGGGGATGCCCTTTTCTCTTCCCTGCAACCTCTCTCCCACAGAAGAGATGTTGCGATCCTGTCTTTGTTTTATCGTTATTTCCATGACAAGTGCTCGTCTGAGCTCCAATCTCTGGTCCCCCCTCGCCAATCTTTCACAAAAAACACCCATCTAGCTAAAACCATTGTCAGTAATTTTCCCTACTCTTTATCTGTGCCTAAATCAAAACGTAGATTCCATGAACAAAGCTTCTTTCTTAGAAATGCACGCCTATGGAACTCTCTTCCGTTTGCCTGTTTCCCACCTGACTACAACTTGGATGTCTTCAAATCCAACATAAACGAACTCCTGATGAATCGTCCCTTTATGTAAGACACCTTATCAAATCTCCAATACTAATGATTACTAGGATACTATCCCATTGATTACTGTTCACACAATAACCCTTATCCTCAAGTGGCTTCCGGGCCTTGATAAGTGGTGACCTCCATGAAAAAAAACAAAAAAACAAAATGATGACTTCCAGTTCCAGGGTCAGTTTTAATTCCACAATCCATTTTAATGCATCAAAAGATTTATTCAGCCCGAACTCCTTCTCATATCAACTCACTACATATTTATCATGCACTTTAAATATCACTCTCCTTGCCACAACGTAAGGTGTATAAAATTGTTACCCAAATCCTCCTAGTCTTATCAGTTTTATGAGTAATTAGGAGTGTCGTTTGCACTATATGAATATTTGAATTGTTGTAAAGCTTTCGCAAGAATCAACGATTAAATTTATGAAAACATTTTACCTTAATTTGGCAAATTATTATAAGATCTAAGAAACTTTAACACATTTCTTTCAAATTAGTTTATCATATGGGTCTACTATGTTAGTTGTTCTTGGATGAATTGTGAAGCAAAACTCAATTTAGAATAAAGTACAAGGTTTCTGCTCTCTAAAATGTTTCAATCAAATGTCTAACAGTTTTTGTTTTAACACCGTTCAATGAGAGGAGGGACATTTTGGTGATCGTCTCATCAGTAGGAGATATGAATATGGTTTTCTAAAACAATAATGTCTATCAAAACTGTTAAGTTTGCAGGTTGAAACAAGTAACGTAGAAAGCAATACAAATGATGACTCAACAAACAAAGATAGATCAAATAAGAAGTGTATTAGGAAAAGGTATATTTACAGGATATTTACATAATGGTGTCAAATAAGAGAGTCTTTGCTGGAGAAACATATCTGCTCTCGGCAGCCTTTGGTGGCTTCTGGTGAACACACACTCAGACTAACTGAGTCTTCCTATTTATGTGTAATTACTATCCACATATGCAAATGAATGTGTGCCACCACAACAAAAACAAATACCAGAATATTTTTGAACTGAAGAAAGTCATATTGACAAATGTGTACACCGTATTCCACTGTGTTTATCCTTAAACGACAATATAGCATTTATGATTAAAACATGGAGGACAAGTCCGGCAAAAAGTGAAATCTATTATTAACAACAGTAAAACACTGAAAGCGTGTAAACTTATTTCAGATTTTTATCAGTTACTTCCCTTGTATATTTAATACAAAGGTTGTCATTTTGTTAAAACTATTCAGAATATTGAACACTTTCATTACCTGATCTATTCCCAAATTTAATTTAATTCCTTATTGAAATATTTTTTTGAAATTCAATTTTCACTCCAAACAAGACACAGTGCCACTTTGAAGTAGGGGGCTACTATCAGGGACATAATTTGCGGGGGCTTTATGAAGGGAGATGAGTAGAAAGATGTTTGTTCACATTACACTTGAACTTCTGCATATCAGTACAGTTGGGAAAGCAGAATTCCAGAAGGGAGTTCTAAAGACTTGCAGTTCTGGGGAAGAAACTATTGGAGTAAAAGGCTTTCTTGCACCTAGGGATCTCTACTCTAAAGGGGTGGAACTTAGTTGCTTGTTGGGTTTGTCGGGGGGGGGGTCACGTCGAGGAGGTACAAGTGTTTGCAGTTCGTCAGAGCATTCACTATTAAAGTATTTGTAGAACAGGCAGAGGGATGAAACATCTCGACGATGGGACAGAGGCTGAAGCCTAGATGACAGTTCAGTTGGCGACTCTCTTTTGAGCACTGTCCAGGAGTGAGAGACAAGCAGCAGATGCACCAGCCCAAATGTGACAACAGTACTCCATACATGGGCGAATGGTGGCCTTTTAGAGGCACAGCATACTTTCAGGCGTAGGTAATTTCTAGCACGGTAGAGAGAGCCCACCTTCTTTGCAGCAGCCTTGGCAATGCTCTCAATGTATCTATTCCAGTTCATATTCCCTGTAAACGTTAGGCCGAGGAGTTTAAAAGAAGTACTTTCAGGCAATGTGTTTTTGGCCATTACATCATTAAAGCAGTCACTAAATGCAAGGAACAAAACTCATACATTCAATAACTTAGAACGACCAGGACTATCCGCCATTGCTGGAGGGGGGGGGGAGATTTAGTATATAACTGATGTGGTCACATAAGGGTTCGAAAGAAAAACACAACTCGGTATTTAGTGGAAACAAAATATATTGAACAGAAAAATAATCACAGTAAATAAATATTGTGGGTATACGTCAGTCCGACTGCTAAGTGTGCATGATTTGTGCATAACTTGTATGCTTACGCTGGGAGACATATACTCCCGGTCTTTGTAATAAGTTGAAGAGTTTATTATTATTATTATCTGTAAGGTGGACACACCACAACAGTAATTTATTTTTATCAATAGCAATTGATGCCCTATTATTGTCACATAGGATGTAAATCTTACTGTAAAAACTAAAATGACTAATCGATGTAAAACGTACAAAAATACACGAGTTAAATCTTACATAAAGGACAATTATGGGAGTAAAGCTTTACAATAAAAAATATGCAAAATAAGTTTTACTTAAAAAATAAAAGTATCTGTTCTCTCTCTCTTGAAACTAAATAAAGCATCTGTGTGTCCGTGGATTAATTCCTATCTTTGTCCAAAAATATGAAGAACAAGGTAAGATGTTTGTGTCCGTTAAACGTGAAAGAAATAATTTTCTTTCTTTATTATTGTTCATGAAGATTTAGCTTTCTAATTTTGGGTCATAGAATTTTAATTTGCTTACATGATTATTTTTCCTTTTTTGATTATCAGTTATTATTCATACTAATATTAAGCCTCCCTTCTTTACTCATAAAATAAATTTGCATACGTGATTATTGAAACGAGTCAGACACGTGTATTCATTTTTAATATATAGATGAATCGTATTGTTATTTATTATGGGTTTACATAAATCTGTTTATAAAGGAAAAAACTGGTTAATTAACCATATAACTAATATTATTTCTAAATATGATTTTATTTTCAGATTACTATTATAAAAGTAAGGTAAGTAAAACAATTTTGTAAATTTTGATTGTATGTCTTACCGTATATAAGTTTTGTATGGTTTAACTTTAGAAAGCAAATTGAATGATGTGGCAAAAAGAATATTTCCTCGGCACCATTATTACCATTTATTCTCTGGATATTTTTCTTTTTCTTTTTTTAACAGCTTCTTTTTACAAATTTAATAAAGACCATAACATAAAATTTTTGGTTGGAGAAGGTGAAAATAACTGATTCTTGTCTCGCACATACATGTTTATACTAATGAACTACTACTCACAGCTAAACACACACTAACAAAAACAAGGTAAATCCAGTGTACATACATACGCGATGCCACGCTGCCAAACGCTCACATACATATATTACTTATACATGCATTTTCACACTATGAAGATTTTGACATACACACTTCTAAGTCTTGTGACTATTTACTGAACTTTCTTCACCAAACACGTTTTTACACTATGAACATTTACTAACGATACAAGACAGGCGAGACTGCACAGGTGTGTAGTGATATGCACAGATACAATCTTAAGATCTTAGGACTGTCTGAGACCTGATGGCATGGAAGTGAAAGAACAGGGCTGACGAGTGGGACGCCATCATCTACTCTGGACAAGAAGAATGCCAACCACACATGTACAGTGTAGCGCTGCTGATGACACCCGAGGCAACTCCCTGTTGTCCTGGGAATCTGTATCTTCAAGAATTCTCATGGCAAGTGAGTCTCAAAAGCAGGAAAGTCAGTATAATACAGTGTTACACCCCTACCAATGCAGCAGGCATTGAAGACAAAGATGAATTTTATGAGCAGATTCAAGCAATTGTGGACAGAACAACAAAGAGAGACATGAAGATCTCGATGGGGGATTTGAACGCAAAGTTGGCATGAACAACACGGACACAGACCTTATCATAGGTAGACATGGCACTGGAGAACGGAACAAGAACGGAAAGATGTTCACCGAATTCTGTACTTTCAACAACCTGGTCATTGGGAGAACCCTTTTTCCACATAAGACTATCCACAAAACCATATAGATTTCCCTTGATGGAAAGACAGAGAACCATATTGAACATGAAAATAACTTATATTATTATCTCTTGCATACAAATGTTTTTTTATAAATTTCGTTTTCGCAATTATTGCATTTACAAAACTCTGTTCATGTTTTAGGTAGCACATTTTATTCTTTCAATGTTTTATTATTCCCATTTTATTATGCATGCCTGTAGATATTTACCTTTAATGTCTTCTTTCGCCAAAACAATAACTTACATGCCGCAATTTAAATTAAAATTTCGATGTGGTTCTTGGCCATACACAAAGACGTTATCGTCCTCCAAAATGGACTCCAACAAGGTTAGGGGCCACGCCCCAGTGTAAGTATTTTAATACTTACCGAATGTCAAATCTGAACGCTTGTCTTATATTATTTTCTAAAACGTCCAAATAAATGAGAAAAATGATGTCTCTATTTTCAACTTCTATCACAGAATTGATAACAATATTTAATTTTCATATAACTATGGTCATTTATTTGTTCAACTCTATGACTTCAAGTTTGTGATAACATTAATGTTGTTTCAAGTAAGATTTGAATCATTGCTACTATTTTACATTTACTTGATTTTAATACATGTTTTGTTTTGAATGTTTTTATTGAATTTAAGGTGGAACAAAATTCTTTTGTTGATTGTTAATAATATTCCATTTTGCTGATTACCATTATTTTTTTTTCTTTTTACAGAATCCTTTCTGCCTATTAACCTGAAAAGTTCAAGCCAAATGGTTCAGGATAAGCGGGTTGAGGAATCAATAAATATAGAAATGTTGTCGACATGGTTGAAAAGAGATTTAGAGAATGAAAGGAGAGATTATTGTGTCCAACTAGACCTTCAGTAGATATCAAAAAGAAACTGTCGTAACAGAAACATGCTAAATAGTAAATGGACCAATCTATCAAAAAAAAAAAAACAATCAACGAAAATGCTAGATCAATTAATCTATTAAATATCAATTAACGAATGTTTTTTCTTGATTTATATAGGTTAATACATGTGTTAATATATATATATATATATATATATATATATATATATATATATATATATATATATGCCTAAAAATATATCTACATATGTTGATTTTAGCTAAAAAATACTATTTGAATCAATCTATTAAAAATTCCATTAACGATACTCTCCTTTTCTTGCTATGTGTTAATATGTCTGTGCATAAAATATATGTACATATGCATATATAATTGTGTGTGTGTGTGCAGTGCATGCTTATATTAAGGTTAGCATCATTTTAACACGCGTCTAATATTTAAATCTAACAATATTTATATTAAACAATATTTAAGGAGAGACGCTGCGAACCTGTCTTTTCATGGCAAGCGCTCGTCTGAGCCATAATTTATGGTCCCTCTTTGCCAAACTTTCACAAAAAACACTCGACTAGCTGCAACCACTATCAACAATTTCCCCCACCCTCTATCTCTACCTAAATCTAAATGCAGCTTCCATGAACAAAACATTTTCTTAGAACTGCCCACCTGTGGAACACTGTTCTACTAGCCTGCTTCTCAGCCGACTATATTCAAGTCCAATGTGAACAAGTTTTTGTTGGGCCGTCGCCTTAAATAATCTAAATTCTACCCAATCTATGCCATTAAATTAAATTAGAACACTATCGCCTTACATTGATAAACCCTTATCATCGAGTGGCCTTTGGGCCTTGATAATTGGTGATTTCCTTGTAAATATAAAAAATATTCAAATTGAACAATATTTAAATTGAAAAATAATATTTAAATTAAACAACTTTAAAATTGGACAAAATTTAAATTAAGCAATATTTAACTTGAATAATTTTTAACTTGAACAATTTTTCTTTTTGCAGCTCGTCGGTGTTGTCGTATATGCAGTTATCACCTTCAGCATAAGCAAAATACATGTGAGTTTCTTTACATACAAGTATTTTTTATTCAAATGTGTTCATGGGTCCCGTTATGCATTAGTGTTTTGTTTTGTTTTGTTTGCTGTTATATCTCCACCATTTTATTGCAATTTTGGTAAGGTTTTTTAATATTTATAAACATGTTAAGTTAGTTTACAAGATGAAAACGTATAACATGTGTGCATGATTGCTGTGACCCTAGAAAAGGGTCATAAAGAAAGATGCGAACAACAGGTTTAGGTAGAAAGAATATATTGTATAAGGACGTGAATGCAAAGAAAGGTTGTCAGTATTTACTGATTGTTTTAGTTAGTCTGTAGTCTCATGCTGTGATGTGATAATTTCCCCTATAAAAGTATTAACCCTCGGGGTTTTTATAATGGTAAGAAGAGTCCATTATAAGTGAATGGGTAAGTCCTCACACCAGTAGTATCGTCTAAAAACATGTACATATTTCGTTGGGTTTTGCTATTTTTTGTCACATTTAATCTCAATAATATTTTATTATTCATTTTCTCATTTTTTTCTTCTTTTTTTTCAGAAAAATACAGGAAGAATTATAATTCAAGAAGATGGATCTATACAACGAATTAATATAAAACGTGTTTAATATAAGCGTTTTAATTTTATTCTCTATTTTCAAATTTTGTTTGAGTTTACGTTTGGTTGGTTTCACCATTGATTTTTCAAATCTTGTGTGAATCTTTAATAAAAATCAGCATGATTTAATGCGCATTGTTGTTGTTTTTTTTATTTCCAATCTTAATGTGCTTATTTTTTTCTTTGCTTTATGTCTTGACATGACTGTCATGTTTTGTAATAGGTACCTTTTTTCATCAAAGACAAATTCACCGTTTCCTTTGTTTATTTTACTTCTCACTTCGCACCAACATTATTTTTCTTTTCTTTTAACTGACAATAATTTTTTTACCCAACAACAGTATATTTTTAATATGATTCAGAGGACAAAACAACAATCAACTGAAATTCAAAATACTGTTTTTAACAGTTTAAAATAAAGTGCTTTTGCCCTACTTCCGGAAAATATGATAATTTCGATGATAAATTCAGATGAATTGGAAGTGAGAGAATAGGCCATTAAAAAAGTTTTGTCCATTAGGTAAGTAAATATTCATCCATTAAATTGTATTATCTCAATTTACCCAAACAATAGTCAGATTTATTCATATTGCATCACAAAAATATTTAAAAAATAAGTTTTTTTTCTTTTTTCAGAAATAGTGAACCACCAAAAAAAGACTGAAATCAATTTTGCAGCCACACATTGGTCATATTTGATTGATCTTTCTCAAACTGGAGTTTGTGGACCTGCACTTACAGAATGTTTTACAAGTGAAGAACTTGTAAAATCGTCTATGACAGCAACAAAACTAGAATTTCCTAAATTACTTGCCCACTCACAAGGAGTAGAAAGAGCTGTGAAATTAACAACAGAAGCTTCACAAGTTGTATATGGGCAGGAAGCAAGACATAGACACATAATTACAAAATTATTGTGCCACCAAATTAGACCTTCATTTTCCTCAAAAGGAAATTACACAGAGCAATTTAGTTCTATTATAACACAGTTCTTATTATTATGTTTAATAAAAAATTAAAGTACATGGTTCTCTAACTTGTATCAAGTTGTTATATTGTGTAGTACATCTTCGCATATCTTTTTGAATTATGAAATTTAAAAGACTTAGTCACTAATTAGCCTTTTCTTACAATTTTTGTTTAATCAATGCAGTAAAAGTTGAGATATTTTGTTAGTTGTGATTTATAATTAAAATTATAATTCATGTATTTACTTTTCTTTCAATGAATTTTATCTAAATATATCAATTTTAATTAAATTTTTTATGAAAATAGTAGAAATTCAAAGTCAGTTTCGTGTAAAATGCTATGAAAATTAAGGATTTCTCAGCATTTTCCGTCACGATTTTTAAAATTAAATACTCAATTTTCCTTTCAAGATAGGAATCTAATTTTTGGTATGCGTTTTTTTTTTTTTTTTTTTTTTTTTTTTTACATCAAACCCCAACTATCATCACCAGTGCCTTGTTGATTTTCTGAAAAAAGTTGCAAATCAACCTGCCCTATTGTACATAGGTTTGTGATAGCAACCTGTTGAACAAATACTATTCAAAGATTTGTTTGGTGAAAGCATATGCTGAAGAAGACAGACGCAGTGTTCAAATTATAAGCAATTATTGGCAAATACAGCAACAAGTCACTTACCTATCAGTTACTTTCATAAGTTTTGGATATGTTACTATTCGCGACCTGACAATTACGTAGGTACCATTTGTTTTACTTGAAATTCAATATTATTTCATTATTATAATATGGAAACACCAATATTTACTTGGCCTTTACCTTTATCTTTCCCAGCCTTATATTTTGGTAGCTTTTAAGAGATTATGAAAGTAATATTACTACAAAAAGTTTGTCTGATTTTTTTCTTTTTGCAATATTATTTTTTATTTTTTTAATGATTTTTATTTTGCAAACATCAATTAACAAAATAATAAAATCAAACAGTGCTTATTATAATTTATCATTGCCACTCTAACTTAAGATTAAGGGAGGAGTTATTTTGTTCGACTCAAATAGTAAATATTAAACAGTGTTTGTTTATTAAATGAGACAACAATATATCAATTTTCCTTGTCACCGCTTGAAAAATCAGACAAAACTACTCGATAAAATTTGGAAGCAAACTGCTTCAATATAACCAAAAGCTCTTATAAATGTGTTTAAAGTTAAAAATCAATATTAAGATGAAAGTATGGGTGTGTTTTACTGTCCACAGTCCTTCGAAAAAAAATTATAATGAATAAATGTTAACAAAGGCAAAATAATTTACTTCTACCCAATTGGGTAGGTTTTTAGTGCTTTTACTAATGTGGGTATGGCTGTGTTCGGTAGGATAACAAATTCATAATCGGGATCCATCAATTTTTGGGACCGAGGTTGCAGGTGCAGAAATTTCCAGAAGTCAAAAGTAGTAAAATATCCGCGGGACCGTTAAAGGTAAATTTAACAAAATCTCCGATTTACAAAAGGTTTCCACCAAATCACATTCTCATATACATAAAAATAAAAACATGAATAACTCCGGAAAATAACGACACTTAACAATGAACTCAAGATTGCTGTATTACTAAGAAATAGGAACATGATTCTCCTGACTCTTGTCTCCCAATTTTTCGGCCGCAAAATTTTAATTACGTGATTACGGTGTAGCATCAATAAAATAAACCATTCATTCAAGTGCCGCTTGTTATGGATGTAGCTGAATACGATATTAAAAATCACTTTACTGGTACTTATGCACTTATGTTACCAGACTGGCAGGTGTTTTGTAATTATTCTGTACTTACACCTAACAAATTCATAAACAAAAAAGTACCGACATTGAATGCAACAATTTCTTCATTTTTTTTTTTTTTTTTTTCATGACTTACAGTTAAGTTCCATTAATTCCGTGTTAAGAATGGGTGTACTATAGGTACCTCCATGGCGATGTGTAAAACGTTACTAGTACACATATTAATAGTGACGTCATCATTTCGTGTGTTTGTGTTATAATTGTTAATGGAGTAACGTTTTTTTTTTTTTGCTATGGATAAAAAATAATATAAAACTTACCTTTTATAAAACAAATACATTTTTATTAACGAACTACACAGACTAGAGTTAATAAAATAAAATTAATTTTAACCTGTTCTGTTGATACATGTATCTACAAATGCTTGTCCTTACAGGCTTCCGTATATTTTTGAAAAAATAGCGCAAATTTTGATTTCAATCTCTGTCATTTTAAATAATTAAATCAAAACGAATTTTTGGTACTCTTGCATAATTTGACCCGAATTCTCGTGATTCCCGTCTCGATCGGGCGAGACTGGCAATCATCGGTGACAATGTTCAAATATGTAACAGAAACAATATTAATGTTCGTCTGTTAAAAGAGAGTATTAATGCGCGGAGCAGTGGAAGTGAAATAATTGATGTTTGCACGCGTGGTAAGTCCATATGAGAAAGCGTTGAATGAGTCGGAAGAGTTTAAAGAGACGAAAGAATGCTCGAAAGGCTAAGAGACTAAAGAGATAGATTTTGTGTTTGTGCATGTTTATATCTGATTTGATCGGCTCCAAACGAGCTCTAGAAAATCAGTTTTAAAATGTGTCCTAGGAGGAATTCCATTGGATGGAAGACATCACATGGGGTGCTTTCAACTAGGTCCGCACCTTTGGTATATAAAGGTCACGCCGGAATTTGCGTGGGTGTCATTTTTCATTTTTTTAACGCGCCGAAACAATCAATTGCACTGCGCGCCTAAATTGTATTTAACGATTTTAAATTTGAATATTAAACTGTTCCAACTGGCACAAATACTCCCCCAAGATTGGAAAAAAAAATTTTTTTTCAATATGTAATGTATTTCTTGAAATGTTTCGGCCAGTGGACTTTCCTACCCGTTTTTGTCGTGGGTTTGGTGTCCTCGTCATTTTCTGCTGGTCTCCCATGTTCTAAGGGAATTTGTTCTGGTGGAAAAATTGTCTGAGGGTATTCCTCAATGTATGCTAGTTTAATTCGGTCGATCGCGATGTTGTCTTTCCTGTCTTTCCGTTTTTGTGCAATTAATTCCATAGTTAACGAACTGGAATTTAGTGAAGTTATTGCAGCTCGTGATAATGCGTCCGCCACGATGTTTTCTTGCCCCTTGACGTATCTGATGTCTGTGGAATATTGGGCAATATAATCAAGGTGTCTGATTTCTCTTGGACCATATTTATCTACATGCGTATGCAGTGCATATGTTAACGGTTTATGGTCAGTGTAAATACAGAAGTTTCTTCCTTCTAACAGATGTCTAAAATGTTTAATTGACAAATAAATTGCTAATAGTTCCCTTGAAAAGGTACTGTACTTTGTCTGTGTCTTGGTCAGTTTGGCTGAGAAAAACGATATAGGGGTCATTGTATCCCCTGTCAGTTGATGTATAACTGCTCCTACAGCTATGTCTGACGCGTCTGTTGTAAGTGTAAGCTTCGATTCTTCGCTGCCCTTAATATAATTCAATTTTGTGAAATTGACTAAGGCAGTTTTAGCTTGATGGAAAGCTTTTAAAGCTGATCCGTCCAGTTTTAATTGTTGGTTTTTCGTTTTGTTCTTCAATAATGACATTAACGGTGCAAGGATTGTGGAACAGTTGGGTAAAAATCGTCTGTAATAATTAATTATACCTATGAAGCGACGAACTTGTCTAACAGACGTAGGTTGTGGAAAATCCGTAATAGCGCTTACTTTTTCGGGTAATGGTGATATACCATCCTTATCAATTGAATGCCCAAGGAAGTTTACTTCTTACTGACTGAAAATACATTTGTCCAAGTTTATTTTTACCCCGTAATGGGACAGTTTTTGAAAAACTTGTTCCAAGTGTTGTTTATGTTCGTCGAGGTTTCTACTAGCAATTAGGACATCGTCCACGTAAGCGAATACGAATGGAAGGTCCCTAAAAACCTCGTCTATTAACCTTTGGAAGGTTTGACAAGCGTTCCTAAGTCCGAATGGCATTCTGACGAATTCGTAAAGTCCAAATGGTGTGGTCAGTGCTGTTTTGTGGATATCTTCATCCGCCACCGGTATTTGGTAATACGCTTTTACTAAATCCAGTTTGGAAAATACCGTGGCATTTTGCAGTCCGATTGCAAAATCGTGAATGTGTGGGATAGGGTATCTATCCGGTACAGTTTGTGCATTTAATCTCCTGAAATCGCCGCATGGACGCCATGTTGTCGCGTCTGCTTTCTGTACCATGTGTAGAGGAGATGACCACGCACTTTTGGAAGGTCGGATAATTCCTTGTTGCAACATGCGTTGAAATTCGTCTTTTGCGATCTTGTACTTATCCGGCTTCAGACGTCTGGGGGTGGCGTAGACGGGTTGTCTATTCGTTTTAATATAATGCTTTGCATTATGTTTAATATTATCCGTGACTTTGAATGGCTGAGTAAGTTGTGGGTATTTTTGAAACAGCCGACGAATGTACGTCTCTTCAGGTAAGGCAGAACTAATCCCAGTAGACTGGTATCTTGTGGTGATACCTTTAATGACGATTTTTGTTTGGTTATCAGTCAGTGTGCGACTAGTCATGTCTACCGATAGATTAAACCGTGCTAGGAAATCTGCTCCTATTATTGGTGTCGTCACGTTGGCTATGGTAAAAATCCACGGAAATGTGCGGCGCAGGCCGAGCTCAGATTGACGTCTAAATATTTTTCACCGTATGTCGGTATTTGTGTGCCATTAGCTGCTTGGAGGTGGTAAGGCTGTGGAATAGCTTTTTGTTTACGTAGAGGTGGTATCACGCTGATTTCAGCTGCAGTGTCTATTAAGAAGTTAAATCCATGATTATTATCACGAATAAAAAATAGATGACCTTTAGTGGAAAATTCAGCGACAGTCGTCGTCTCTACTGGCCGGAATAATCGTTTCCCTGATTCTTGTTTTTAAAAGAACAAGGATAAGTGCAACGCCGAGCTTGTGTGCCGAATTTTTTGTGGTAAAAATAGATTTCGTTCGCTCGTTCCCGTGTGTTGCTTCGACCCCTACTAAGACTTCGTTTTCGGTAGTCCGATCGTTTATTAAATGAGTAACGATGGTTTATTTGCATTAATTCCTGCACTTGTCGAGTGAGATTTTCGACCGTCATTTTTAGTCCCGATATATCGTCATCGCACGTCTGTTTCTGCTGTGCTTGTGCTGAGTTTACTTTGCGGTGCCTCAGATTTTCATGGATTCGATCTGCCATATCGGCGAGTTTTTCAATATTTGTCTCTTCCGTTGTGGGTGCTAGGATTTGTACTGTTGTGTCTGGAATTTTATCCAGCCACAGACTTCTCATTATATTTTCGGACATTTTGTTGTCCCCTAGCAATGTACGCATGTATCGCAAAAGTTGTGACGGAGTGCGATCTCCCAATTCTACTTGGGTGAAAAGATTGCGTAACCTTGTTTCGTTTGAAAAGCCTGTCCGTCGTAAGATGGCCTCCTTAAGTTCGTCATATGGGTTATCTTCAGGCACATTCTCCAATAAATCCGCCACCTCTTCGACGACGTCTGCCGGGAGTTTTTCCACCAAGTAACAGTATTTGGTTCGTTGAGACGTTATCCGCTTTGCGTCGAAAAGGGCCTGGATTTGGATAAACCAGGTCTTTATGTTGGTAGGATTAAATGCTGGTATATTTACCGTTAACGTTGCCAGAGGTTTTTCAACACAGGAAGGTTCCATGTTTGTTTTCTTCGCTCGAAAGTGATTTCAAAGCCTTTAAACTGTCAACTGACTTTTTCCGATGACGCGGAGCTTGAAATTGTGGTCGAAAAAAAATTGTCGCTTTTGCCGCTGAGTCATGGTTGTTTAATAGTTTATAAGATTCCGTTGTGCATATTATTTCTGCGTCGGGTCACCAACTTGTGGGGGTCGCCTGGTCTTTTTTTGGGAACTGACTTCCTCCACAAATAATAAAAATAAGAAATCTTAGGTGCAACACAAACGGAGGTTTATTTCCGGAATAGAAATAACAAACAATAACAAGTTAAAACATAGTTCTCAATATTTCAGAGTTCTTTTTTTTTTAGTTCATATGAAAGATGGAGAGTCTCTTTTTTTGTGTTCTTTGAATGTTCAAATATGTAACAGAAACAATATTAATGTTCGTCTGTTAAAAGAGAGTATTAATGCGCGGAGCAGTGGAAGTGAAATAATTGATGTTTGCACGCGTGGTAAGTCCATATGAGAAAGCGTTGAATGAGTCGGAAGAGTTTAAAGAGACGAAAGAATGCTCGAAAGGCTAAGAGACTAAAGAGATAGATTTTGTGTTTGTGCATGTTTATATCTGATTTGATCGGCTCCAAACGAGCTCTAGAAAATCAGTTTTAAAATGTGTCCTAGGAGGGATTCCATTGGATGGAAGACATCACATGGGGTGCTTTCAACTAGGTCCGCACCTTTGGTATATAAAGGTCACGCCGGAATTTGCGTGGGTGTCATTTTTCATTTTTTTAACGCGCCGAAACAATCAATTGCACTGCGCGCCTAAATTGTATTTAACGATTTTAAATTTGAATATTAAACTGTGCCAACTGGCACAAATTATGCAAGAGTACCGCAATTTTTATTATCTCAAGAGTCATATTATATGAATATATTTTTTTTAATATTGGAAACCTGTTATATAAAAAAAAAACTCTGTTTAAACTTCATATCGCGTAATATATTATTTAAAGCTTTTTAAAAATAAATTTTTTTAGAATTCGTTTTTTTTTTTTTTTTGTAATTCAAATAATTATGTTACCGAGAAAAAAAAATCAAGAAAAATTGTTCATTATATTTTTTTAAACATAATAATGATTTTATGTCCAATTTTATTTACAATTTTGAGGTAAGCGAAAAAAAAATTACGGGATTTTATATATATATATATATATATATATATATATATATATATATATATTATTTATTTGATCTTTCCAGCTTTAAAAAATGTTGAAATTTTTATCGACCTACATTTATTTTATTAGTTTTCGTAACATAAAATATGGGGGGGGGTAGAACACCTAAAAAATCCTTTAATATATTTAACAAAACCCACTTTTAATATGTAAGTTTATTTAATAATGAATAAATATCGAAAATTTCAGGAAAATATGACTGATTTGATATTTGCTAGATTTTTAAAACATGGGTGTGCCAACGGCTTAAAACACGTTACTACATAGGAAGTGTCAATAATGTAAACACGATTTTTGTCTCGCATTTTTATTATATTTTTATATGCTGTAAAAAGTTTTTTTTAGATATTAGCAGTTTATTTGAAGCTTCTTTTGATTGGTAAAAAAAGTTAGGATGATAATATTAAATTAATTACAGTTACATCGTGTTACATACAGGGGGGGTAAAACTGTGGCGCGCGTTTGAGGTACCTAGTGTACTATAATAATTTTTTAATATTTATTCAGTTGACTGAAGTTCTGGTAACATGGCGTCAGCATTTCAGGCATGGCTACGGAAGCAGTCGGAAGATGAGTTGTAAAGAAAAGAGACAAAATAATAAAATTAATTTTTTTTTTAATTAAATATTATTACGACAAAAAAAAAATATGGAAACAAGAAAAAAATGGTAAACGTGTCCAATAGCTGACTCTAATTGGGTTGCCAGACTATAATAAATATTTGAAGCTAAATCTTTCAGAAAAAAAGGCAAAATTGATAACTGTAGACAAATTTTCACAAACAAAAAAGCCAAATTGAAAACACAAAGTGTCTGCATAAATATATAAATATTTTTTCACGTCATTGTTGTTATTGTATTTATTTATTTATTTATTTATTTTCTGAAAGATTTGGCTTCAAACATTTATTATAGTCTGGCAACCCTGATTGAGGTCAGCTATTGGATACGTTTACCAAAAATATATTTCACAGTTTCAAGAAAAGGATTTTTTTTTTCAATTAAAGCTGCAAATAAATAAATTGTTTTATTTTCTAAGGCAATAACTGTTTAAAAAAATAAATAAAATTAAATTAAAAAAATGGTACTTAACGTTGCTTTTGAGTCAATTCCGCATTCATGGCGCAAATTCTTCACAATTGCCGTGTCCTGGGGACCATGGGTATATATCATTCTTTGGGAGAGTTAATGCGTTGTAATTCACTTTCCACTTAAACCCAAAACTCTTCTTTTTCCGATTTAAATGAACTTCACGAAATGATTGAAATATGTCGTCTGCTTATTGATTGGATAAATCACGTCAGCATTTTCCGGTTGTATCTATAATTATGTCGGAAGATGCCGACGTGACGTTGCCAGAACTCGGATCAGAATCTGAATAAATACTTAATTTTTTTCAAATTAGTAGGTAAATCATTTCTCAAGAAGACGAACAAGAAATAATTTTTAGAAAGGGAAATCACTTCAATGTAAAATGGCCAAGCAGTAAGCACAGTGTTTCAAGGGCAGATAATTCCAAAATCTTTTTGTAAGAATTATCTCCCTGTGCGTGTTTTTTTGTTGTTGTTTTTTTTTGTTTTTGTTTTTTGTTTTTTTAGCGGAATTGCTTCCTACTCGAATTTATAACAAGAGGTTAGTGGTCGAGTGAAGGAAAGTAATTTTGTTTTGTGTTACAAATGACCAGAAAACGGGTGATCATTTTAAGCTATTATTTTATTATTAGGTACTAGTGCAAAAAAAAAAAAATATCCACCAAGAAAATAAAACATAACCAAATAATCCGAAAAGCGCAAAGTTCAAGCAAAAAAAAGAAAAAAAGGCCAGTTGTCAATTTGGTCTCATTTCGGTTTCCGGTGCGCTCGATCTGACTTTTGGATCACCCGTCTGGTCGGCCATATTAGATATTTATTGTTAGTTATTTAGACGAGACATACACATTTAAATCATGATTTTCTCTAGTTCAGATGGGTGCAGTAAATAAACTTTTAACTCGAAATGACCCCTAATGTACTAATGTATAACATAAGACACAGAAAAGAAACATTTATAATGCGTACACAGCTTTATTTTCTCATATAACCACCGTACGCTTTCAATGGATATTACCATGAAACTTTAATTAAACTTGGAAATACGATTTTAAAAAAATAGCGCGGATCAGTAAGTGCATGAGCACCTATTATTTTTATGGAAAAATAATGTTAAACGTTTGTTAGTTCAATAAAAGGTTCACTGGTAAGTCCAAAACAATACTTTCAAAGATTTTTTTTCTTTGTTTTTTGTTTTGTTTTGTTTTGTTTTTTTTGTTTTTTTGTTTTTTTGTTACAAGAAAAATAGAAACAAAACTGTTTTTTTTTGGGGGGGGGGGTTTATGTTTTGTTTTTTTTTAATAGAAAAACGTGTAAAGTTGAAACAATTTTTTCTTCTTTTTTTTTATGCAAGTCTATAAATGGTCCACAAGTAATCTTTTGTGCTTTAAAAATCCGAAAAAAATCTTTATAATGTACGTACATGTCACTGCATGAAAATGTCATATTCCAAAAGTCATGTAAATCGATCAAGTAGTTTTTTGTTTTTTTTAAGAAAATCAAATATCAGACGTTTTTATCGAAGATTTGCTACACGCCATCTTGTTTGAGAGATAACGGCACTAACG
This sequence comes from Euprymna scolopes, assembly GCF_053919585.1. Lineage (NCBI taxonomy): Eukaryota > Metazoa > Mollusca > Cephalopoda > Sepiida > Sepiolidae > Euprymna > Euprymna scolopes. Next base: position 61,599,230 of record NC_136504.1, read on the forward strand.
ACCTCTGGAGGAAATAAGGTGGAAGTGTGGGTCAACAACGACAGACCATCGACTATTTTTTAGTTTTTTGTTTCTTAATAAATTAACTTATTTAATAAATAAATAAACTAACTTCTTTTAATAAAGAGACTAGAAAACACTATTTTTTTTATTTGTTCATCTGAAAAACATACTTTAATTCCAAAAATGTTTCATTATGTTAATTTTTTTTTTTTTTTTGTATTATAAAAAAGTGTTTTCGACATTTAAGAGAAAAAAACTTAAACTAGTCAATGGTTCAATGCTCACTTAATAAAGTCTAAGAAGTACTTTCAGGCAATGTGTTGTTGGCCATTGCTATTGGTGGTAGAGAAGGTTTCTTGTAGTTATTGAAGGAAACAAACTTAGTCTTAGCAGCATTGAATGTGACCATCCATTTTTATCTCCATTCCACCACAGATTGGAGGTCATCCTCTAGTGTTTCTGCCATTTCCTTGGATATGTGTTTATTTGTTTTCCCCTCATATCTGTTATAGAGTGGTGTCATCGGTAAATATACTCATCTCCGAAACAATTTTATCAGGGAGGTCATTTATGAATATCAGGAATAATAGAGGCCCAAGGATAGACCCCGAGGTAGTCCCACATTTATGTCATATTGTTTAGATAGTTTAAGACATTCTCGTTATGTTAATTTCTCATTTTGTATTTTTTTTAATTCCAAAAATGTTTCATTATGTTAATTTATTATTTTTTATTTGTATTATAAAAAAGTGTTTCCGGCATTAAAAAAAAAAAAAAAAAAAACTAAAAATAGTCGATGGTCTGTTGTTGTTGACCCATACTTCCACCTTATTTCCGCCAGGGGTCGTTAGTGCCGTTAACTTTTTTTTTTTTTTTTTTTTATTACATTTTCACCCCAAACAAGGCACATTGCCACTTTGGTGTAGGGGGCTACTATCAGGGGAAACATCTACTGGGGTACTATGTAGGGATTAGGGCAGCGAGATGTTGGTTCACTTTGCACTTGAACTTATGCATGTCAGTACAGTTGGGGAAGCAGTGACCCGGAATGGAATTCCAAAGTCTAGCAGTTCTAGGGAAGAAACTACTGGAGTAGAAGGATCTTTTACATCTAGGGATCTCTACAGTGTGGGGGTGGGATTTTGCAGCTTGTCGGGTCTGTCGAGGGTGTTCACGTCGTGGGGGCACAAGTGCTTGCAGTTCTTCAGAGCATTCACCATTATAATACTTGTAGAACAGGCAGAGGGATGCAACGTTTCGACGATGGGACAGAGGCTGAAGTTTTGATGCCAGTTTAGGGCCTATCAGATTTGCGACTCTCTTTTGAACTCTGTCAAGGAGCGAGAGACTAGTAGCCGATGCACCGGCCCAAATATGACAGCAATACTCCATACATGGGCGAATAGTGGCCTTATAGAGGTTCAGGATACTTTCGGGTGTTAAAAGTTTTCTAGCACGGTAGAGAGAGCCCACCTTCCTTGCAGCGGCCCTGGCAATGCCCTCGATGTAACTGTTCCAACTCATGTTTCCAGTGAACGTTAGGCCAAGGAGCTTGAGAGACGTACTCTCAGATAAAGAGTCATTGGCCATTGCTATAGGTGGTAGAGAAGGTTTCTTGTAATTATTGAATGAAACCAGTTTTGTCTTGGTGGCATTGAACGTTACCATCCATTCAAAAAAAAAAAGAAATTATGCTAATTTATTTCGAGGATATGAAAACTTTATTTAAGTACGTTACTTAATATAAATCAGCCATCGCAAGGCGATTTTTTTTTTTTTTTAATGTTAATTTTCTCAATTAAAATAACGCTAATAAGATATCAGTGACCCCCCCCCCTTACTTGTACACTGCCATTTCCTTTCCGGACACCTTTGCTCTTGATCCCTCATTTCATCAAAATACGAAAAATTAGATAAGCTGTTTTAAATTTCCTCTTTTGACAAAATTGCCAATCGAAATGCAGACGGGGTTTCCTAGATGGTGTGTAGCAAATCTTTGATAAAACGTCTGATAATATTTGATTTTTCTTAAAAAAAAAAAAAAAAAAAAAACCATTTGATCGATTTAAATGATTTTTAGAATATGACATTTTCATGCAATGACAAGTACGTACATTATAAAGATTTTTTTCAGATTTTTATAGTAAAAAAGATTACTTGTGGACCATTTACAGACTTGCACCTTTTTTTTTACAAAAATAAAAACGAAACCAAACTTTTTTTTTTGGGGGGGGGGTCTTTTTATTTTTAGAAAAACGTGAAAAGTGAAACATTTGTTCTTTTTTTTGGGGGGAGGGGTATGTTGTTGTTTCCTCAGACTGTTGGACGGCATCACACAATGACAAAGTGGACGCAGAGGTGGTAGCGGATATGCGGGAAAGCTACCTGGTTGATGACGAGCTGCTGAGCAGCTCGTCATCAACCGGGTAGCTTTCGGTGATTTGAGCTAATATGGAGACAAACAGAGCATTACCAAATCTTTGCCTTCACATAAACTCTAAGAGATATGTGTCCAAAAGCTCCCGGTTGGTCCCACATTTAACTTTGTTGCATTGTTTCGCTTCCTTCCACATTCGCTCCACATGATTCGGCGTAACCTTTGTTTTGGGATCTGCAAAATAAAGGCTGTGGTTCACCTCCACTTTCTTGTATGCCTTCCAACAGTCTCATACGACCATGGTCCCCGGCAGAATATACTGTTTTATTAAGGGAAGGAGGGTTTCTGCATTCCGGTTTGGTACACTCACCAAGAAACCCTCCTTTTCGGCAGGGTCATATCCACCGAAGACTCAGACCGGTGTGATTAGTCAGCCTATGTTATGTTTTCAGCGATTGAATACTGCCTTGTCTATTTCCACCGTATGGACCAGGCCCCCTATCTGCTGAGGATTTATGAGAAAATATTCTCCACAGATGTCTCTCAAGAAATTTTTCCAATCGGCGATGGTGTATGATGACCTTAAACCGCATTCGCGTTAAGATCTTTTCGTGGCTCGCTGGTAGGCCCACAGGTAAATGATCTTGATAATTGTTGCTATTGTAAGCCTGGACGTGGTGAAAAATGTGCCAGTCCTTAGTGAATTATATGTTCGGCAATTGCTAGCCTGACACCTCCAGGCATAGCCATCACTGACAGCTGTGTCCACATGACGAACACGTTTTCAAAATTGCTAGTAATTCTTTTTGTTGGCAAGAGTCCAATACTCCGGCTGGGGTTTTGAGTTGGTCACATAAAGATGTGAAATTCATATTTTGGTGCTAATGCAGAGAGTGATCTGCACTATTTTTTTTAAAATCATATTTCCACGTTTAATTAAAGTTTTATGGGTTTTTTTATTCAATTGTAAGGTTAAACTACAGATTAAATACAAAATACCCTCCCCTCCCCATGTTAAGAATGGCTTTTTAAATAATAACATTATTTCAGCATGGATCACTCTCTGCATAAGTACCCATATTTTTTTTACACTTTTTTTCCTGTCCTGAATTTAATAACTTGTCTTTCCCGTAAATGTAGGAACTGGTGTGTTTTTTTTTTTACTTTTTCTTTTTTCTTCCTCTTCTAAATTGTCGTCTGCTGCTTTGAATTTGCAACTCACGCCGCGTTGAAAAACATTGCACCTCATTTTCATTGGCTCAGCTTTATATTACGGTGATGCTCGGCTTACTCTGGCTGTTGACATCAGTGTTCTGGTGACAGCCGAGCAGTCGCTGAGTTACGTCCGGATCACTCTCTGCACCTATTATTATTATTTAGAAAATATTATCGCCTAATATACAATCATTGTGACAAGACATGAGTAGCCTTGTGCCAAACTGTTCTCTCTCTCTCTTTATGAAAAGTCGGATGAAATAAAGAAAAGCAATAAAAATATTGGAATAGTCCAATATAAACAAGGTAATAACGAGAAGTAAAATGATCTAACTTATAGCCGATGAGAAGGGTATATATAACAAACAGAAAGTTACTAATTTGAGATTTGGTTGCTTTTTCTATCAAATTTAACTGGCCTTGTAAACTCACTATTTTAGGTAGAAAAGCAATGATAAACTTATTTCTTAGAGAAATTATCCTTACATTTATATCACCTTTTTCTCATATGTGTTATCAACTGACATGCTTTAAAGTAGAATGGCAGTGATAATAAAGACTCCCAGACAACACCAGATAGTTACAGTTTAAAAAACAATCGATATTACTACTTAATAAAATTAGTTTAAATAATGATTGTTTATTAAGCAACCAATTTATTATTCTATTTCATACGGTTGATCAATTTTTCAAAAGTAAGAAAAAACCTTTAAATTCTTATGAGACTTTTTGTCACTCGGCCTAATTCAACTTTTGAACGGCATGCGAGACTGAGCCGTTGATCAAGGTAAGAGATGTTAAAATCATTAAACATCCAGTTTTAAGTCTATTGAACAGTTCAGTTAAATACAATTCAGATAATGGGCCCTCAAATCAATGAGGTGGGTTCAATATACAATGTCATTGAGATTTAGGCCTCAAAACAATGTGTGATCTTTCCTGACGACCCAACATTATCTGGATGCCAGAATGGATTACCCACAAGAAAAAAAAACCCGATAACCTTTATTATATACTCGCAGGCCGCTCAGAATTGTCCAGTCATAAAATATGTATAAATATTATATTTTAATTAATGCAGAATACTTATTTATTATGAAAAGAAATACCATGGGTATTAAACGTAACATGAAATTCCTTTAAAAATAAAAAAAATGAAGTAAAAAGAAAAAAACGGAAAGAAACTGAAACATGTGCATGCAAGGATTTTGGTTTTTTTTTTTCTAAAGTTTTCTCTTTGTAAGTAAGAAAAAAATATTCAAGCTGAGATCGAAACCAAAACCTAAAGACAGTGAGTCAAGTACAATAATCATTAGGTCAACTTGCCACAATCTTTAAGTGTTTTCAAACCTACTTATTCTTAATATAAAAAATTTGTCATCAGAACGATTCATGCAGGCACATTTGTGAAATAGTTGACAGATAAAGATAACATAAAAATCCAATGATCCTCACATAGTTTCAATTTTTACTGCTTAATAGCCTTTTTTCCGGATGAAAGCCAATTAAACTGTTTTCCATGTCTGAATACCCTATATACTAAATTTCAAGTCTGTAGATCAAACATTTGTTGAATATATAGGTTGAGACTGTGTCCTCACACACTCACATTCTCACTTTTATAGATATACTAGAATGTACCCAGTGTTGCCCGGTATTAAATGTAACATTAAATTTCTTTTTAAAAAATGAAGAAAAACAGAAAGAAACTGAGTCATGTGCATGCGAGTAACATGTTTTTTTTCTAACAGTTCACTTCTTGTAAGTAAAACAAAAAAATACTTGAACTGAGATCGAAACCCAAACCTAAAGAGTCAAGTACAATAACCATTGGATCAACTTGACACAATCTTTAGAAAGTGTTTTTAACCCTTGTGAAACTGTTGACAAACAGATAAAAATCTGATGACTCACAAGTGCCGATTTTTCTATTTTGACCCCATAGCAGCCCTTTTTCCAGATGAAAACTGATTAAAAAGTTTTCCATACGTCAGAATACCTTATATACCAAATTTCAAGTCTGCAGATTGAAACTTTGTTGAGTATATAGGTTGAGAAGTGTTCACACACTTATTTTTAGAGATATATAGACAAGTGTATGGGTGTGGTAGACTCCAAATTGGTGCATATTCTCTCCTGAAAACAAGGATGAAATACCCGACAAGTTAAAACATCTGATAAACTTGATTATATTCATGTCTGCAAGGTAAGCTGTTTCTTCCAAACAACAATAGCTTCCGTTGGTTGCTCGCTTCATTACAAGTTTCTGCTACTTTTCCAGTAGTAAATATTCATTTCTATACATGATTAAAAAAAAAAAAAAAAAAAAAAAAAAAAATCGATTAACCTTTTAGGAGCAAAGTGTAATATCAGTTCTGATGCTCACTTCATCTTTTCTGACCTCGTTCAGTAAAAGAGAAATCCTTCTAGACTAAGGCAATTTTTATTCCAATTCATAGTGATCCTTTTTTGTGCAGTTGGATTTCCCACACTTGTGTCTTACTCTGCCTTCTTGGGAAGACAAGTAAAATAATGTTGAAAATGAGTATATGATTAAAGTTCAATAACTCTTTAATTGAACTGAATTATCTCTCTTGTTGATTGTTTACAATATATACTGTGTTTTATTTTCGTTTTTACGAAATATAAAAATGGCAAAAAAATAACTGAAATAAAAGCGCAAGATTATAAAATTTTAAAACAAGGGATGCTGGTTTTTTGGGGTGTTTGTGCATTATAGTTTAGATATCAAAAATGCATTTTAAGTAAAAACAATTACATATTAACGTGTCATGTGGAAATCTATAAAGGGCAAAAATCTGTTTAAATGTATGTATGTATGTATGTATGTATGTATGTTTGTTTCGCAAAAACTTTCGACAGAGGCGACAGATTTTTACAAAATCGGTATCATTTTGAAGCTCGACCCTTTGGACGATAAATATTAAAAAATTGGCTAAAAATATTAATTTCTTCACCCTCAACTGGGCACTGTTCTACCGGGAGGAGTCGCTTTTTTCGCCAATATTTTCGAAAGTCATCCCCTCTTTTCGATTGTCTATCCTTAATTTAAACCTACGTCCCTTCCTGCTTGGTGATGAGTGCAACAGCAAAGACGTCACTTTTTTTTTTTTCTCCACGTTCTTTTCCTCCTTTGCGGTACGGATTCGAGCCTGCCTGTCTACTACCACTTCTTATTTATTTATTTATTTTTTTGCACAACACACATCTCCAAACACCCGAGCAATGCCGGGCACCCAGGCTAATTGAACAAAAAATAAAACAAAGGGAGATAACTCAACAATTCAACTTGAGGTTTATGGTGTAATGCTTAGGAATTCCCATTAATCACTTTTGTTTCGCTTGTGTTGTGAGGTCATTGAAACCTAATTGATCCTAACATAGTACGAAACATAAAGAAAATATTAGATAAAAGCTCACTAAGTTATCTTACACATAACACAAAGGTCACAATTAAGGAAGATACAAACCTTCTAGTAGAAACTTTTGAAAAAAAAAAAAAACTCCTCTTCGAACAAGTCATTGTTAATTACAAAAAGATCAAAGAAAAAAACAGATTAATTTCCAAACAAAAAAATTCACCAAGATTATAATCGTCCTTTTGCAATGAACAAATTGTAAGATACCATAGTAAAACCCCATAACATCGCCATCAGTTTAAATGAGATCTGTGTAGCATCCACTGTATATCGGAACAAATCTGCAGCAGAGACATTTCATACCAATCACCATTTTCAACACACACGTGTTTAAAGAATACATAAAGACAACATTGTAATTTGCACATCCTCACACATGCGATAAAAAGATTACATTACACTTCATGCATAGTGACACAACAAATATATCGGAACATTCTAGAACTCTCCTATATAAGCCATTGCTCACGTAAATTAAACACGTCTGGGATGCAGTTTTAGAGATAAATAATATCTCTGCTTGTGGTTGACATTAAACTACCAACATGACTTTGCATGCATTATGCACCTAAATTCTCCGCATGGAAATTACCATATGAAATGGGAATTAATTCTTTTCAACTAGTTATTTCGCACTTCTGTTTTTATATGTAATGAGCACACACACACACATAAAACACTTAAATGTTTTAATACCCATATTATTTTTCCTCCAGAAAATAACGTTCCCGCTCAACATGAAAATTCATAATCATGAACTTTTTGCTTTTTCTTTGAGATGTACATTAGCAAAGACTGTCGAATTACCACTTGTTGCAAGAACCTTGACGTTGAAATAATTTGAATTACTTTTTATATAAAGATAGTGTGGGACTTGAATTTAACAAAAAAAAAAAAACTGTTTAAAAATAGCACAGTACTAAAAATGCATAAACACCCAATTTTCTTCTACACATTCTTTACGAAACATAACCAGGTAAATTTTCAAGTTTTTCTACTTAATAAAAAATTACTTTGAAGAAAATTAGTGGCAAATCTTTTATTTCTTTTATTTTTAAGGAGTAATTGTTTTTAAGCAGTATTTTTCGAAAATTATAGTTTTAAAATTAGATAACATACAAAGGTTAATACAAGTAGATAAGGTTTTTTCGGTACTCGTGCATGAATGTTATTGTGCTGAAATGACTTATTTAGAAAGCCATTATTAACATAGGGAGAGGGGAGGGTGTGTTGTAACCATTTTGTACTTTCACCTAACAATTTAATAAACAAATATCGTAAAAATTAAATTTAACTTGAGAATGCCAATAAAAATAGCATGGTAACATATATGCACAAGCACCGGTTTTTCAAACTCTAAACACTCGCTTAAAATGGCATGGCTACAGCAAAAATGAATCACTTTATGGATAAATTCATGTTATATAAGGAGGAGCTAAAGTCTGTTAAAAAAATGCCTAAACTAAACACTACTATGATCTGGTTTGGTCTGGTCCTGTCTCTTCAATACATCTAATTCAACTCTACAAAGTTTTTCATTACTTCTTATCATAACTAGCACTTATTTTTTTACATATGAAACTGGAATATAGCCTAAAACAGTTCCCTTCAGTTATCATCCATTTATTTATTTTACTTTTCAGATTTAAAATGTCAGTAAAAGCACGACGTTCGGTTTTAACCCATGGTTCACAGATTTGCTGGTCCACCTTATCGTTTGGATAAAACAGCACCCCCAACTTTACGACAAGTCATCCAGTTTAGTTATTTCCTCGAAAACAGTTATCTCAACTTAAAATATAATCAGATCTCTAAGTTAATTGCCAAGGAAATAATTAGTATTTGGCAAGCAGTCAATCCACAATTGCCCTTGTTAAGGGAACGTTATATAGGACAGAAGATCAATATATTTTGCTATAAGAAGTCCAAACAGATTGGTTGCTGAAAGAGATTTCCTGTCAAAGTGAAAAAAATGAAGGACCAGCTAGACAGACTATTTGATATATCTTCTTGTAGCTGTAAACTTCCTGTCTTGAGATGTGATGACTTTGCAGTAAAGTGCAAAACAGAAAATTGTCAAACAAGGCACATAGTCTGCACTTGTCCTCCTAACAAGAAGGTGAGATTAATTTTATAGTTTCACCTGCAATTATGTTCACTTTTTGTGGAAAATAAAATAATATTTGTATTTATTATTTATTCTGAATCTATTATTAAACATGCACATTTTGCGATTTTCAGGTTCCACTAGAGGACAGAGCATACTTAAAAGACCAGAGAGAAAAAAAAAGGGCCAAAAGGTCCTTATCAACTGGGACCTATTGATAAAGATGCTATAAAAAATACCAAAAGTCTGCTAAAATGGGTAAACTGGAGAGGCAGAACAAAAGACAGGAACAAGCTTCCACAAATATTTCGATAGTCATCTTCTAGTGAAGGAACAACAGATGACAGTTTGGATCCAGGAAGACAGCTAAAGGGACCTTACAGTCTTTTCAAAATCCCAAGATATTCTATGGAACTTATCAGAGGTGGTGTATCTTCCAATCTTGGTGCATGTCTAGCTAATGCCTTTCTACTCGACCTTAAACATATCGGCCTTTGTCACCCAAAATTAAATTTGAAGGACATTATTTTAGATAAATCCAAAAATTATAGAGAACAAGCTAGAATAAAACTATCCAGTAATTTGCAGCATGTCCATCAAAATGAAAATCTACTTTGTGTTGGAATTGATTGTAGAATAGATGAGGACACTTTACAATGCAAAGAAGTTGTGGATGAAAATGGTGGGAAAAAGATAGTGAAAAACAAAGGAGCAGAACGACATTTAACTTTCATCAGAGAAACAGGAACGGAGAGCAAATATCTTACCCATAGAGTGATATCGAATCTAGGGGCAACTCGTGTTCTCTTAGCTGAACATGTTGCTGCAGTTTTAACAGAATATAACAGTGCGGATACTGTTAAGGCAATTTTGGTTGATAATACCAGTACAAACACTGGCTGTGAAGCAGGACTTATTACAGCTCTTGAAAAAAAGTTACATACTATTGGCTGTTCACTTCATCAAAATGAACTGCCATTTAGAGCAATTTTTAAATCAATTGATGGAACAAGCAGCCCAACATTTACTGGTCCTTTGGGGAAACTTTGTATCAATAATTATCAAGATTTGCCTCAAGTAGAATTTCAAAAAATTAATGGCCCTCTAGATCATCATCATCTGACAGAAGTAAGTGGAGACCAAAGGCTATTTTTTGAGTATGCTGTTGGCATTTCCCAAGGAGAAGTTAATCCAAGATATGCAGCTTGGAAAATTGGGCCCTTGAATCAAGCAAGATGGCTAACATTAGCTATAAGGTTAATGTGTTTATGGACCAGAGGTGTCTATCCTCAAACACTCCATGATAAATTAAACATTCTGGTCAAATTTATCATCCAAATGTATGCAGTTAGTTGATTCGAGATCAAAACTGACAATAATTTTTTTACCCAACAACAGTATATTTTTAATATGATTCAGAGGACAAAACAATCAACTGAAATTCAAAATACTGTTTTTAACAGTTTAAAATATAGTGCTTTTGCCCTACTTCCGGAAAATATGATAATTTCGATGATAAATTCAGATGAATTGGAAGTGAGAGAATAGGCCATTAAAAAAGTTTTGTCCATTAGGTAAGTAAATATTCATCCATTAAATTTTATTATCTCAATTTACCCAAACAATAGTCAGATTTATTCATATTGCATCACAAAAATATTTAAAAAATAAGTTTTTTTTCTTTTTTCAGAAATAGTGAACCACCAAAAAAAGACTGAAATCAATTTTGCAGCCACACATTGGTCATATTTGATTGATCTTTCTCAAACTGGAGTTTGTAAACCTGCACTTACAGAATGTTTTACAAGTGAAGAACTTGTAAAATCGTCTATGACAGCAACAAAACTAGAATTTCCTAAATTACCTGCCCACTCACAAGGAGTGGAAAGAGCTGTGAAATTAACAACAGAAGCTTCACAAGTTGTATATGGGCAGGAAGCAAGACAGACACATTGTGCCACCAAATTAGACCTTCATTTTCCTCAAAAGGAAATTACACAGAGCAATTTAGTTCTATTATAACATAATTCTTATTATTATGTTTAATAAAAAATTAAAGTACATGGTTCTCTAACTTGTATCAAGTTGTTATATTGTGTAGTACATCTTCGCATATCTTTTTGTATTATGAAATTTAAAAGACTTAGTTGCTAATTAGCCTTTTCTTACAATTTTTGTTTAATCAATGCAGTAAAAGTTGAGATATTTTGTTAGTTGTGATTCATAATTAAAGTTATAATTCATGTATTTACTTTTCTTTCAATGAATTTTATCTAAATATATCAATTTTAATTAAATTTTTTATGAAAACAGTAGAAATTCAAAGTCAGTTTCGTGTAAAATGCTATGAAAATTAAGCATTTCTCAGCATTTTCCGTCACGATTTTTAAAATTAAATGCTCAATTTTCCTTTCAAGATAGGAATCTAATTTTTGGTATGTTTTTTTTTGTTACATCAAACCCCAACTATCATCACCAGTGCCTTGTTGATTTTCTGAAAAAAGTTGCAAATCAACCTGCCCTAATGGTACAGCAGCATAGATTCTTCGGACTTACCTTCGAATTAACATTTATCCTCATATAACGTAACTAAGAATATAATACAATAAAACCAACCAATTGATGAATATATTGGCACACACTGACTGGGGTGCAGGCAAATGTACATTATTAAAATTATACCGAAAACTAGTACACTTCAAACTTGATTATAGAGTGTTTCATCTATGGAATTAGCAAAAAAAAAAAAAAAATTATATCTAAAAACATTAGAAAATGCACATCACAAAGCACTACAACTGGGAGTCTTTCAAACATCTCTAGAGAAAATTTAGCGAATGCTTAGGAAATTGCCCCCACCCTCACCTCTCTAAATTGTTGAACTTTTTTTTTTCTTTTTTTCAATCTCATCGATTACAAACTTAACCTTCAGATTTAAAAAAAAGACTTATTGTCAGGGATCAGTTTTCAATCATAACATTCTAAATTGAACATGTACTTTGTAACCATCACCAAGAAAAATATTGTTGCACTATTTTTCTCAGTGATGGTCACAAATGACATGTTCGATTTAGTAGAACTTTATAATTGAAAACTGGTCCCCGACGATAAAACTCATAAAAAATTTTTTTTTTTTTTTAATTAGAAAGTTAAGTTTGTAATCGATGAAACGTGAAAAAAGAAAAAGAAAGTGTAAATTATGGAATTTAGAGAGGGAAGGTCAATTCCCTAAACGTCTGCCAAGTTTGAATGCAAAAGCGTATTAAGCATCCCTAACTTTAAAAATGAGGAAACTAACGGCTTTATAATATTGTATAAAGCTTAAATCATATCCACTAAATTCAGCTTATGACATTTCACTTGAACCAAAATATAAAGAATTGTACCAGATCAAAGAAAATGCAAGAAAACCCATAGGCTTTCAAATAGAATTAACAATTGAAGAGAAACATTTCACTCAAGAATATACGTGATACAATCAAATTGCCAATCCCATCCTTGGAAATCAAACAACCAAATGTAGATTTGAACATGAACAAACTCAATAAAACTATCACACATCCTTTCATTTTACAGGAAAAAAAAAATAAAATCTTGTGATTTTCTTATCCCAACCATACTACTATATTTACAGACTAGCATGGCGACAATCAATGTTTTACAAAGAAATAACAGTGCTTATGCAGAGAAGATACCGTGCTATTTTTTGATAGTATGTTTTAGTTAAATTCATGTTTTATACTATCTTTTGTTTATTAAATTGTTAGGTGAAAGTATATCTGGCATAATCATGTTGACACGCCGGTTCCTCGTTAGATCACCAAAGTTAAGCAATGTTAAGCCTGATCAGTACTAAAATGGGTGACCACTTGAGAATTCCAGGTGCTGTACGTACTCTTCGCTTATCTCGGCATGCTTTCCACTCATCTAGTACTTCTCCTTCTCGCTGGACTTAATTCAGGAGAGGTGTGGTTGGAGATTGCGCAATTCTTGGCCCACAATTACTCATGCAGCTACCCTTACAAGGGGTATCCATTGTCTCTTGAGACTGAACTGAGGCATCGAAGGTAAAAGTACAGAATAGTAACAAAACAGTTTTCCCTCCCCATGTTGGAGAAAAGGTTTCTAAATAATAAAGCAAATCATAGCAAATTACCTCATACAAACGACAATGAAAACTTGAAAAAAGTCATCTTTATGAACTTGAGCTACAGTTTTTTTTATAGCCAGTACCTACTTAAAAAGATGCTACTTTATTTTTCTGGCATAGCTTTCATGTGTATGTCCACAAGATTGTTTTTTTTTTAATTACTAAAACATAATTTAAATATATTGAAGCATTAAAAATTTATACAGTTAAAAGAAAAAAATAATTCATCATCTATAGTATAAATCTCACCTGTCTGTATAAAATGTATGTTTGTAGGTCTCGCAAAACTTTCTACAGAGGTGATGGATTTTCATAAGATTGGTATTGTTTTGAAGCTTGGCCTTTCACATGACATATGGAAAAATTGGCTAAAAACATTAATTCCTTCACACTCAACTGGACACCTTTCCACAGGGAGGGGTCGCTTTTTTCATCAATATTTTCAAAAGTAATTCCCTTTTTTTCAATTTACTAACCTTAATTTAAACCTACATCACTTCTTGTTTGGTGATGGGCACAACAGCAAAGACGTCACTTTTTTTTTTTCACATTCTTTTCCTCCTTCACGATACGGGTTCAAGCCTGCCTGCCTACTACCACTTTTATTTTTTCTTTTCTTGCTCAGCACACACCTCCAAACACCTAGGCAATGCCAGGCACCTAGGCTAGTAATAATAAAAAAACACATTTAAAGATTTACTTATTCCATGACGTCATGAGCTTATGTGACTTTAGTGCAAAGGACATCTTTATGTAGATCTCTTCATGATTATGTAACTCTCTTTCTGATTTTTATCAACAATCTCCGCAATCATATATGATCATTCGCCAACATCTATGCAAACAATACTACTATTTATGGCAACACTTGAAAAGTCAACAAAGACCAGGATTTTTCTGATTCTCTCTCCTCCAACCTGGAGCATGTGGTATTACAGGATAAAAAATGACTAGTTACTTTCAATGCATCTAAAACCAAACTATCTTTTCATCACCAACATTCATATCCCTACTACTTATGCTATTTATTAAAAAGTAGGATAGAAGGTGATAACATAATAGGAACATTAAATTGGTACATAGATATGCTAATTTAATGTTTGTAGTATGTTATCACTTTATCTACCATTTTAATAAATAAGATCTCCCAATCACTGAAGACTCAATGTAAAAATAAAAAATTAAAAATGATGTTGCTTTTGCACCCTACATGTAATTAAAATATACCTTCTTGGTCTTCTGGTTAGGATCCAAGCGTAGTATCTATTCTATCTAAAGATGGTATAATGATATCATGGGGTTTCCGTGTCAGGCGTCGATACAATGGAAATATGTCAGACTCCTAAAAGGATATTGAAGATAAACCATAATAACCAGATATATGCTGACACTACATTAACCAGATTACTTAAATACTTTTACAGTTTTAACAAAAGGGCCACAATATTGCGGAGTCTCCATTCACACTGAAAATACACAGAATGCCCAGCAGTAATATATTACATATGAAAGATACCACTGTGGAATTTTTATAGATTCCGCTAGTTAATATAAAAATCTTAAAATTAAGTTAGTAATTTAATTTTTCATATATAAATTATCATTTCTGATGACCTATATAAAAAAAAAACACAAAATAGAACCACCTCCATTAACTATAATTAGATTAAACGATGTCTCTCCAAATTTATTTTGGGTGGTGAGAGTTGTCTGACTTACTATTTGCTTTCTCACTTCACCTCACTATTGAAATAGTTCCATCTGTGTGACAGAAGAGATTAATATTTATTTATATGGCAAGAAATACACATTGGTCTTTATGACAGAATAAAAAGGTAAGTTCCAAGGAATATAATTGGATCTTAAAGTGCACAATTTAGCAGCATCTTGAAAGTGCAACTTTACATAAAGAACATTTTTAATTACATGTAAACAATTAGAGAAATGTGCAAAGTTGAGTTAGAATTAACAGCATATCTAATGACAGTTTTAATGTTAAAGTCCAAGTATGTCCGGAAGTCTATCGCTTTTCATTTTTGTCTTAGAAATGTTGTCTGGAAGAGATGCTTTATGCTGATGATTTAGTACTTGCTGTCAAACAATGGAAGGTTTATTTGGAGAAATGCTATGGAAAGTAAAGGTTTGAGGATGAATGTAATCAAAATATAAGTGATAAGTGCTTGTGTTCGAAAGCTCTCAGAAAAGGAAAGTTTTTTTGCTCAGTTTGTGGAATGGGAGTAACTTGACTTTTTGTAGCATTTGTAAGAATTAGATAGATAAGATATGCAGTTAGGTTAGATATGATAACTAGTTTGTGTGCAAAAAGTCTAAGACAATGGAGACGAATGAGAACTTATATGAAAAAAAAACATTTACATGATGAGGCTATTTAGAGTGTGATTGAAAGAGTTGATGGATTAAGTTCATGGAATTATAAACCATCAGAGCATTACCAATGTCGACAAAGAGAATAAATCTATCAGGCATGTGTATGCAGTGTGATGATGTACAAAAATGAAACCTGACCAGATTTGATAGAAAAAGGGATACCTAACCAGACAGATTAGTTTGAAAGTCAATTTTTTTAGAAAAGCCTGAAAAAAATTCCAACTCTAGAGCATGTTTTAATAAAACAACTTCAATTCTTGCAAATATCAATGACCCCAACTCTGACCTCTCAGGTGGAGAGCCAGATTAAAAAATAATCGTGTATCTTTTTAAATATCCAACTCATGATTTCTACAAAAATTACCAATTTCTGACCAACTCCTCATTTCTGCTTACAAGATAAAGTCATATATTCTAAAATTAAAAGACTTTTCAAATACACAGAGTGAGCACAAAAACACTGATTTCAAGTAATTACAATACAGAATTACGCACCCAAAACTTCTACTCATGAAATCGACAAAAAAAATTCACAATCCCTTGTGCAATCCAACCATATTCCATACAAATAAACTTCAGTTTACTCTAACTTATCCACCAAGTTTTAGCAATGAATGTTCAATCGCCATTTAAAAATAAGCACCTGGATACAACATAGAAAATTTTCAAAAACCAGGACAGTGTGTTGAGGATTGTTTTCATAGACAATATCTTTAAGATAATCCCATATATAAAAATTGGGAGAGGAGGGTTGGATAATCTGATGAGCGAGAAACCCCTTTAGAATCACACCTACTACAAACTCAAATTGACCTCAAATATCATTGACAATAAAGCAAAAGTTATTGGACATTAATGACTAAAAGTTTGAGGACATGTCAAGCATAGACTGAAATGTATTTGTACCAAATAACAAATATGGTAGCATAGCAAATTTTATTAACAAGAATTAACGGGTTAGGGTTAGGGTTATTTTATTTATCTCCTCTTTAGGAGGAGATAAATAAAATAAGAGGTGTGGGTTTGAGGAAAATGTTTTGGAAGGACAAACTGAATTCAAATTTGGTATACTCAGGTTTTAAATCCATGCAGTAAATGACTATGTTCTCCTCCCTCCAATATTATGCATGTCTTCATGCAAGACAAATTTTTTTCAAGACTGAAGAACCAAGAATTGGTAAGAGTCAAGGTGAAGAAACGAAATGAAAAATTATGGGTGTCACTTTGCATCTAAACTTACTGAAACATAGGTACATCTGCAGAATTTAAACGGAACTGCTTTAAAAAAAAAAAAAAAAAAAAAAACCCTCTAAGTTTTCATTTTTGTTCAGAAAAAATCATTTTGATTTAATTCAAATTGTGTAGAAGCACCAAAATGTGTTTAGGAATATGGTGAGCAGAGATTTATCTCCTTGGAAACTATTTTCCTTGCAGCACAAGGATAGTGCACCAGCCTCCACAAGACATATTTTGTGCTCACCCAACAAAAGAAAAAAAAGGAAGAAACACCTTGTACAACAAATACATGAAGGTTGATTTGGTGTTTATTGGCTCAGAATTTTGCTACGTTCTTTATTTTTGTCATTTGGGATTTAAAAACAAAAAATATTGAAAGGAGGGAGAGAAAAAAATAATGGAGAAATTGAAAATTTCCACTTTATGACAATTTCATTATTTTTTTTTTTTATTCTATTTTTCTCTTTCTCTTTAACAATCCAATGTCAAAAATTGGATCATATCAATTTGCCCAAAAATACACAAGTATTTTAAGAGATGAATAAAAAATGTGTTAGGCTTTGTTTTTCTTTAAAAGAGAGAAAGAGAAAAATAAAAAGAATTAAAAAAAAAAAAAAAAAAAAAGAAATTAAAATAACAATAAAAAAAGATTTAAAATGTTTTTCTTCCAATATTAAAATTGGGAGAAATATATCACTTTAAAAAAATGGTTGATTTTGTTTTGTTCATTAATTTTTGTTGTTTGTGCATATTGTTTGTTTTTTAAAATTTTTTATAGGGTTGGGTTTAGGGTGTGTCAGCACCAGGAAAAGAAAGGTGCCCTGTGTGCAAAGCGCTGTGTAAAAGTGTCACTGTCACTACGATGGCGTGGGTAGCCTCCCAGATTGGAATTCCGTTCGACTGTTACCACAGGCATCTGGACTAACTGAACAGGTGATTTGTTGTCTTTAAGTGCTTGCGTCAAATTCAGAATCTGTCAAAAAAAAAAAAAAAAAAAAAAAATCTAATTAAAAAATAAACAAGTAAAAATGTTTTTCATCAACATTCATAACATTTCTTGAATTTATAAGCAGTTCACCATCAAAATAACACAATGTTTGACAAGATTTCGGTAAAGACAATGAAATTGAGAGATTTGTTTTTTTTGGTAAAATAAAAATGAATAACCCAGATTAAAAAAATCACCTTAATTAAATTTTCCGTATTAATCTTATATTTATATAACTAATATTTTTTTTAAATAAATATTTCTTATATTTATATAACTAATATTTTTTTTAAATAAATATTAACAATTACTTGTATACCTACACTAGTGTGTTTCATGTTTATGCAATCGTCAGTGTAGGAAGTGATAGTTACTGTTGTTCGGGAGATTTGAACCAGACACACAGTCACCTATAACACCATAATCTAGCATCTCTCTCCCAGGCTAACGGCAATTAACATGAGAGTCCTGATAACCTTCATGTCAGTGGGCATTCATAGTTTATATGTTGTATGTATGTATGTATCAATGTTTGTGTATGGTCCTTATAGAAAGAAAAGAAAGAAAATCTGCATAAAAACTAAATGTAGTTTCACTTCCGTACACATGGCTGATATCATTGTTGACCAAACAGTCTAATGTTCTGCAGAAGTTATCCCATCCTCTAAATCTTGCGATCACACTAGCACTTGCTCCACTCTGTGCTCCAATTATATCACAAAGGTAACAGAATTTATGAACTTCAATAGTTTTGCCATCCAGATAAACTTTTATCAACATACGAGTTTTCATCAATCTAAATTGTCATACACTTCTTGTACACAAACTAGTTCTCCTCTATAAACTTAACTGTAATTCCACTAAGCTTTAAATTTCAGTTTCAAACATTTTCTAAAATCATGTAATAGGTTTTGAACAAAATTGGAGTAAGAATTCTACACAATTCTACACTGTAATATCTTGATTTTAATTGAAGAGAACATAAATGGTACAAATTGTTCTACTAAAGGAATTTTACTTGTCTTTGGGCGAGTATTCTTTTAGTTACACTTATTAAAAATTATGATAACATGGACAGCAAAGTTAATGTACCTTGTTTGTATGACCTACTCTAACTGATGCAGAAATAATTATTATTTTCCTTGCACTACGGTATTGTAAACGTATTTAAAAATAAGATAAAGGTTTATAATTTCATGCAGTATGAGTACACATGGAAATCACTAACAACTTAACAAATTTTAAAAAATTAAGAAATATTATGGTTTTCACTAGTGGGACCTGTGGAATGTCAGTGTCTTCTGCATCCATCTGTATGTATAATTTACTATTTTTAAAAAAATGTTTTTGAAATAAATATGTAAGAATCAATACAATTGAGAAAAAAAACTGACACTTCTGTAAAAATATTGTCATGGTCAGCTAAATCTTCTTCAAATAAAGAAACATGTCTTACTATGAATTAAAAACCAATTACCAGCAAACATTCAAATCAATAAAACATGTCACTTTTTGAAATCTATTAATCTAAAATAGTTTTAGTTGACGGAATTTGATTTGGAAATAATTTTTAAATTGGTAAAGCCAGAATTTTTTACCTTAGCAACATCAAATTAATCACCATAAACCACTTATCAGATGATCTTGTTTTTTTTAAGATGTGTGAAAGGTGATAATGTACATACAAACATGAAATGTCTTAGTGTATTGTTATTATCAATAAATTCCCCAACTCTCTATTAGTGCTTAAACATAAATGTAGATTCCATCAACAAAGCTTCTTTCCTAGAACTGCCTGTCTGTGGAACTCTCGTCAGCTAGTCTACTTTCCAGCTGACTACAATATTGTCATCTTCAAGTCCAACGTAATCTGATTATGCAAAATTTACACACATTAACCTTTATCCTCGAGCAGCCTCTGGACCTTGATAGGCAATAACCCATTTATAAAATATATATATATAAGATATGGCTCAACAATAGAGGGCCAAACAGACATTTTGTTTCTCATGTGTTGAAGAGAGATTGACTGAAATCTAATTTTTAAATAAAAACTAAAAACATTTTCAGAATGTTAAAATTATACAGATAAATTGAAAATCAAATTATAACGAGTCTCATGAAATTATTAATTAAGTTATTGCAGACTATCGTCCTCATCTTTTATTTTTAGTTGTTGTTTCAGGACGTTTCAGCCAACTATTATTCTGGCCAAAGGAATAGTTGGTCGAAATGTCCTGAAACAACAACTAAAAAAAAAAAATGAGGATAATAGTCCGCAATAAATAAATTAATAATACTCATCTCAATAATGAATTAAATAATATGAAATTATTTGTTTGTATTTTTTGGATTATTCTGACTATTGTTCTCATCTTTAGTGTTATTTTCACAATGAGCTCGACCACATATATCTGAAGGTGGGAGGTTAAATCAGCTGAAACATTGTGACAATAGTCTGAATAATCCAATAGAAATTATCAATTCTCATCCCCCAAAGTATATTTCGTTGTTTTCTTAGATTTTTCAGTTAACAAAACTGCAAGATTACCATAACATTGTTTGCAATACGTTTCACTAATGCTATACTCACCTGACCTCGCATGACAGACATTTGCTTTTCAAATGTAGCCTTATCAAATCCTTTGTCATGCTGTAAAAAATAAAATAAAATAAAAAATACGATATTAAAAGAGTTATTAGTTTTTTATTCAATGTGAATAGTGCATACTTAACAAGATTTAGTAACAACTTTACAGAAACATTAAAAAGTTTTTTGTTCTTTTTTTCCATATTCGATTATCAGTTATCAAGGTGAATTATTAATTTGTTGACTTATGTTGATTATGAAAATAAAGTTTAAATATTTTAATATGCACAAAATAGAAATAAAACATAACTGAAGTTTATGTTTATATCAGATTTAAAGAAATATTTACACTTAAAATGCAACATTTGTTAGGAGGAAAAAGCCAAACATACTTTGAACAGTTCATACAGGTCATCACATAATTCCTGGACGAAATTCATGTCGGACAACTGAGGAAGAACAAGATCCTTGATTTCTTGAGAAAAAGGTCTCTTAGCTAAAGGCAACCATGCCCAATGATAGGGATCTGAAAATATATAAGTATAACAACTGATTAAATGAAGAGAGAGAGAGGGTCAGTTAGAAGTAAACAACCTACTGGAATTGAACTTGAGTATTTTAAAACTGATAGCAAACTCCAAAGTCAGTTTTTTGGGGGGGTTTTCCAGATGATACCAGCAAATTTTGCAATAATAGTTTTTCTTTTGAAATTGACAGTAAGATTCTTTTTTAAGAAATCACAATAATAGCAAACTTGCACAATTCAAAGCTGTTTCCCAATAAAATATATCTTTTCTGCAATTAAACTTCAACACAATGCAGCAATAGATCACAGATTGGAAACTGGAGCATGTATTATGCATTTTTGAAGCAACTATCCAGTGCCCACATATTCCTTATTAAATCTGCATTCACAAGTTCCACCATTATTATTTATAATAATTTAATTCTAGCATTAATTAAAAATTGGATGCCGAACACAAAATATTTTCTATTGTTTGAAACTGTGCACATTAAAAAAAAAAAAATAATAATAATACTAAACAATCAAACTATATCGGTTACATTTAAAAAAAAAAAAAAAAAAAAAAAAATGATACTTCTACAGAATTTGAACACTTTCTTTAACAGTAACCTATCCCTAGACTAACCCTAAATTAAGTTGTCAGTTTAGGTTTATTCAAGTGTATCTTGTCAAACATGGGGAAACTTTGTGAGAATAGCACCCAAGATGAAAACAGTAGTCTAAATTATTAATCCTCATCTAAAAAAAACTCAGAAACATAAAACCAAAAACACTTTTCTGATCTCTATGTGTATGTTGACATGTCTACAAAGTCAGAAAACAGCACAGCTCTCATGAGTTTCAGAAAACATTTTTTATGTTCAGATTTGCTGAACCATGAAACAAACTAATGGATATACATTTTTTTTTTAATTTATTTATTAGGTTACTTTTATTAGGGATCATCTAGATAGGGATTTAAGTGTCCTTAGCTATCAGAAGTTTACATTTCATGTTTCTTCAATAAAATTCAGGCGACAACTGACATCCAGCTTCAAACGTTTACCTTTGTCACATAATCAAATTAGTTAATCTAATTTTTATGTAGAGCCATAGTCAATACTCAATGGTCATAATACATCAATCATATATAACATGCTTGCAAATGTACACTTATAGGTTATTTGAAATTTTGTGTTCTAATGGAGATAACTGTTACACTAAGAATTGCAAGAAAAAAATGAATTTTTTTTTAACTACTTCATTTAATGTAACAAAGTTTTATAACATTAATAAGAAAAAAATATATAAAATGCGACAATATAATTTTCCTTAAACAAAACATTTGAGTACTTGTAAAAAATGATTTTTTGTTCAACTACTTTAGTAAAATAGTTATTTCTCTTTGATTAAAATTTTGAATACGCTACTTATTCTGTATTTCTTCTGTGCTTAAAAGAATGACAACACTGATATATAAAACTATGGTAAATCTTTGTCAGTGAACGAATGGGCTGAGTGAGAAAGGTGGAGGATACATTGGAATTACGGTTGATTTCTAAAACATTACTGCCAGTCAACTCTCAATCAGAATTTCTGCTAGTTTATTATATAATTATTTGAATTGCCTACACATCCGTCAAATACACATTCTAGGATTTTACCTTCACTTTCAATGTAGCCATGCTCCAAGTGCTTATTTAGCGATGGTTGTGTTTGCATCTGCAGATAACCTTCACAGGTGTCTTTTGCATCATATCTCTCGATATTTTCTTTTCCAAATAGTTGTTTCTATATCAATTGATTACCTCTTGCTTCTTCCAGCAAGGTGCATATCTGTTTTTTCATCTGCCATTTCCAGTACACTAGACTGAATATCAAACACTTAAATTATAAAGTATAGTATTGCCAAGAATTAGCTAACACAAGTTTTGTTATAATTATCAAATTAATTTTTACTTAGTTTTTAATACCTTTTTGCCTCTTTTCCATTTGGATAAAAAAAAAAATCATAAAGACAGCAATTTACTCATATTAAACTTACATGCTCTCCATTCATCTGGGTGTTTATATGGAAATGCAAGGCCATTATCTATTGCAGCAACAGAAATCTCTGGATGCCGAACCATATTCCAATCTTCCTGTAAGGATCAAACAGACAATACTATTAAATAACAAAGAAAATTCTTGCAAATTTATCGAGTCCACGATTCTCATGTATTTTAACATCCCAAAATAACTCTTTTGTACTACTTGATAAAGGGAGACAACTTAGGGGGTTACTACTTCATCCCTAAAATTTAATTTACAAAAAATATTGTTGATGAACAAAGCTATCTGATTTAGTGTCAAAAATAATATACAAAATAAAGATTTTGTTTAAAAATCTTATCTGTAATTTAATGTAGTAAATAAAATTAAATTTCAAGAATTAAGTAAGGCAAACGTTATTTCACAGTTGTCTTCCTTTATTGAATATATCTTAGAAGCTAAATAAATAAAATACATATTTTTGTTGTGTAAACGGACAGATAACATTAAAATGATACATCTTCGCTTATTTTGCTTTAAATATATTTTATCTTCAGTTATGAATCAAAAAGTGAAAGAATGTCCATATATATCGGACTTAATTTTCTTTCAAAGTTTCTGAAAATCAAACATTTATCAATAAGCCTCTCCAGCCGCATTTCTCAGCTGTGCCATGAAGTGGCCTGTAATATAGAACTCCACGATAATGTCCCCTTGTTTTCAAATAGTTTAAAAGTGAAAAGGTTTAATGTTGTTCATTATCTCTGCCAGGGAGGTTATGTTTTCGATTGAGATTGTCAACATGTTTGTTGGTTTGTGGACAGTCAACATTTACATCGTTTGACCAAGTTTGATCAAAATATTGGTCATTACGTAATTTAGAACTGATTTAATTTTGAGATATCCAGGTTAAAAGGTCATGGAAAATATGAAAATGACTTTTGGCAATAACTTGTTATACTGAGTAATCACAGAAAAAAGTCTCACTTTTTAGGTGATTATATGAATTTTAAGAACTCTTAACGGTATTAAAACCAATAAAAAAAAAAAAAATAGAAAATGTCTTTCTGTATGAATGGAAACATTCTAGAATGTAACTATTAGATGAAATGATTGACAGCGGGAGTAAAGTATATTATCTGTTCTGATACTACACTTTATCTTTTTTGTCTTCAGTCAGTAAAAAAAAAAAAAAAAATTTTAACTGGAGTACTCCATTTTTTTTATCCCCCACCCCCATTAGAAACAGGCCTCATGTTTAACTGCCTTTGTCTCATAAGAAGACGAGCAAATAGAGACTGACAGCAGAGTTGGATGCATACACATACAACAGCTGTTGTTAGTATTTTGAAGAAATGCATGCAAAAATGGGAACACCCAACGAAAAAAATGTTTCCAAGAAATAACCAAATGAGGGACAAATAAAACCAAAAAAGAAAAAAAAAAGGATAAAGCAGAGAGTTGGAAAAAAAACATTAATAGAAATTCTGTCAAGAAAAAATGATTAACATATAGGAAATATGACTTGATC
The DNA here is from genome assembly GCF_053919585.1 of Euprymna scolopes. Taxonomy (NCBI): domain Eukaryota; kingdom Metazoa; phylum Mollusca; class Cephalopoda; order Sepiida; family Sepiolidae; genus Euprymna; species Euprymna scolopes. Next base: position 61,623,791 of record NC_136504.1, read on the forward strand.
AGATCTGTCAGCATTCCGCACATTTATTTTAGCATTTATTAAATTATATATTTTATCAGAAATAAAATTTTCTATATTTAATAGAATTTAAGTTTACGACTAATTAACACACATGTAGAGTAATATATATCTATAATGGATTGTTAGAAGTGATGCTGTATAAAGTTTCTGATACTTTACTAAATGAGACAAAGAAATTAAAGAAATCTCTATTGAAAGCCCATAAAATTTTAAATAAGCTTAAATCTATTCCTGCTTATTATTTTGATTATACTTGTAAGGAATAGGTATCAATATAATTTCAATTACATAGACAGTTCTAAGCACAGACTGAGAATGCAAAGTCAGTTTAACATTCGATAGACATCTTTTATTTTTGAGGAAGGTTTTCCAAATTCTTTATTCGAAGTATTAATTTTTTTTTTTTTTACCATAATGTTTAGTATTAACTGCCTCGTCTTTCTACATTTATTTATATTTTTGCAGATTTTAAATTGTAAACTGCTTCAGTCATTTCTAGAATTGGCTAGATTTTCTGTCAAACTTGAAACAGTCTCGGGTACTGAAATTCTTTGGGGATCCATTCCTTACACATACTCACAATGAAAGAATTTATAAGCTCAAAAACCAGAAAACAAAAGTGTAAGTCTATGCATTCATTAATTCTAAAATCAGTCCTTTTTTCCATAGTACAAAAAAATTCAAATAAAATCTAACAAATTAGAACAGAAATGGATATATGTCCTTTTGTTTTCAAATTGTTTAAAAGTGCTAACGTTTAATGTTGTTCAATACCTCTGCCAAGGAGGTTATGTTTTTGGTTGATGAAAATGGTTTATCAAACCAAAGCATGACAGACCAACAGACATACCAAGCAAGTAAAAGTACAAAACAATTAACATTTGAGCACTGTTAAACCAAGAAGAAAGCACAATTTATATAAAATGCATTAGAATAAAATTCTCTACCGGATCTGCGTGAGTATTATTAATGTATGGAAACAATTGTTTAAAAAAAAAAAAACAGTAAAAGTATTGAACAGTTGACACTAGAATTTGTCATCCAAAATAGAAAAAAAATTTTTTAAATAGCAGAATCCGTCATTTTTATTTAGTGCGGAAACAATTTGTAAAATGTTTTTAAACAGTAAACTTTCTTACATCTTTTCAAGTCTGGTAGAGAATTTCATTCTAATGAGCTTTATATGAATTATGCTTTTTTTTTTGGGGGGGGGGGGATACAAGTTATTTAATATTAACTATTCTGTACTTTTACAACAAAAGTTCTTATAGAAATGTAGAATTGCAATCTCTTTATTTCATCAACACTTATCCATTAGTGACTTTTAGTCTTGATAAGTGACAAATTAATAAATCTAAAAAAAAAAAAATCAATTTGAATCTTAAACATGACAACTTCTTACAGAGATGATTGGACACGTCTAAGATGCATTTGCGCATTTAGTAATGAAAAGGCTTCTTTTTTATTTTATTTTTTTCAAACTGAAGCACAACAGACTGATAGACCAAGCTTATTGTCGAGATGCATTGACACATTCAAAAGCAATGTCTAATCAAACTATTTCAATGTAAAAAAAAAAAAAAAAAAAAAAAAAAAAAAAGGCAAAACTATCAAAGCTTTTTTCGTCAACAAGCTGTAATGAAATATTGGGCTGGAATGGTCACTCTCAATCAAGCGCAAAGAAACCTACGAAAGCCATTTCAAAAAGTTACTCTTTAAAATGTAAGCCAACATTAACAAAAAACTAGTACTATTGTAGATAGGTTATCGTTTGAATTAACATATTTTGGGTGAAAACATTATGTCCTGTCTAAGTTGGTATAAATTCCAAAATTTGCGAAAAATTAATAGATGATGTACTAGAAGTATTTTAAATAAGCAGCCACAATTATGTTCCGAGATTTTGGGTTTAAAAATGGTGGTACATATTTATTCAAATTTATTGATTGCAGTTACCTCCCCTAGATCTTACAAACTCTCCAAAATTAAAACATGATAAAACTCTATAAATTGCTAAACTCAATTTTTATTACTTGTAATTATTTTTCTACTAGATCACATTTTTGTAATTTTTTTTTCAATTTTTACTCATTTCAACAGGACACCTAAGTTATGCAATAATATTTTCACCTGGTTTAAAAGATCACCAGTGTTTACAAGTACTTAGAAATATTACAAAAATGCTAAGTATTTCTATTTTTAAGAAGAAATGAGAGAAGCAAATAAGGTATGAGTATTGGATGAGTTAAGGAGGTGCAGGGATAAGTAAGTTCAAATAGGGTTTAATTTCTGCACTAATTAACTCAAGAAGACAGAATATTATTTGAGCCAATATTTTTATTCAATCCTTGGAGTAGATTAAATAAAGATGTAAATCTATAAAAGTTATTTCTATTTGTTTGTCATTAATATGGTATTAACCCACAAAAGATATCTAACTTTCACAACTCTTTTCTGGTACTAATTAATAAGGAACTTTCAACCTTAACACTATCCTTTTTGAAATGGCCAGCATGTTGTTAATAGCATAATATTTGCACCTGGACTAAAAGCTGAGGCAAAAAAAGAGATAGGTACAAAAATTCTCTTCAATAAATTAAACTCAAATTATTGATTTGTATAGAAACAATTATAAAAGTTTGTTTTCAGTTTCATGTCATTTATTTATTTATTTGTGGCAACCATGTGCATTCAAATAAGTATTTTTCATTAAAGTCATGTTGCTCAATTTGTTGATCTAGTGCAATTTTTACAAAAGGTTTTGGTGAGACCTGCACATATGTGCGTTTGTTTCAATATTATGTGGATCATATCTCTTGACATCTGAATTACCTATTTATTTTGTTAAATACTCGGTTTTCACAACAAAAACATTTTCATTTATTTAACATTTATTTAAACACGTCTTATTCTCATGTACAGGCCAAATTCTTATAAGATTTTTAAATATAGTTTACTTAATTTCTGTTCAAAATTTCTGGAAAAAAAAAATAAAATAAAATAAAAAAATAAAACATTTGTCAAACCTCCATTCATGCATATCAGCTACACCATAAAATGTCTCGTAATATAAAATACTAAACTATAAACCTATACCCTCCAATTTGGTTTATCTTTATGTTATATTAACCTTGTTGCTAGAAAAACGCTGATAGGAAAGAAGTCATCATAAACGATAATTTGAACACAAATTATTCTTTTAAAACTTCCTTTTCAAAGACTTTTAGAGTTCTTTTATAGAGAGCTTATAAAGTTTAAAATAAATTTAATGGGTAAATAACAGACTCGATTACAGCTGACCTAAAATAAATGCCATCCTTTGAATGATTAATAAAATTCATAATTCTTTCTGTAAGCAAACATATTTGATATAAAGTATTTGAAAAAATTAGCCACAAATTGTTTAATTTCCTTTTTTTTTTTCTTTTTTTTTTTTTTTTTACTTATTAGAATATTGTTTTTCAAAATAAAAAGAAATTATATTATTTGAATTATTCATCTGCAAAATGTTACCACTAATTTCAATTGAATAGGAAAAGAGCTTTCTTAATCCGAATTCATGAACTTTGAAATAGACTTCCAAAATGGTAATAAATGTATCAGCAATGCAGGAATTTAAGGCGAAATTCGACAGATGCTGAGCTACTGTACCTTCTCCTGTGAATTTCTATCACCCTCTCCCTACATACCAACTGAAGCATGCTTGTTGCATATTTTGCCAAATAAATTGAATCTTGATTTTTATTTTAAATGTAACTTCCAACCTGAAGGTGCATTTTTTGAACTTGGGAATCTTTATGACAAACTTACACAAAATTTCAAACAGAATCTTATTTAATCCACAAGGGTAGATTATTCTCATTCCATCAGTTCTTACAACATAGATGTGTTAATTTTTATGTTATTCTTAATTCTGAAGAGCATCACTTACAACTGATTGTTAATCAAAAGCCTTCGATCGTTAAAGATAATTTTTCTATTAAAGTAATTCTATTTTATGACTGTTACACATTTAAAATTAATTATAAACGTTTTATTTTCATAATCACAACTGCCTTTCTTTTTATTCTTATGATTAAAATGCAATGTTATCTGAATACGCATTAAGAGTTTTGCTACAGTGTATCCAAAATATTTAAGCTAAACCATATTTTCTTAATATTTGCTGTAAATAACTATAAATTTGATTGCTTTTAAAGTGTAACCATCATATTCAGTTTAACATCCATTTTACATGTTAGCTGGATGGCTTTTAGAAATTAACTTCCAAACTAACTTGCTTCCGGCCGGGTCTTTATCCTTTCACTCAAGTCAATCTCTATAACTTTCTTCCCATGTTTTTATTTGCCTATCCTGCTACCTCAACTGTTACACATCGATCTGCATAAGAACATCCATTCTTTTAACACGACAAAACTTAAAATCGCCTGTTTGCACACATACTAATCAGATTTGATGATCTTTCAAGGTCATCAGATAAAAGCTTACCTATCTTCAGGACTTGCATTACATATCCAGCATATTATTCTCATACAATTTCTCTTCATACATTACATATCCTCAACCATCACCAGTGAGATTTCATTTCCATGCATCATGGTTTATACCTGCCTCATAAGTTCTCCCCTTTGTTGACACAGTGGTAACACTCTGCTGCTTCCCCTTACGTAAATTACTTGCTTCCCAAAACTAGTTCAATGAATGTTTTTTTGTTTTTGTTTTGTTTTTTTTTAAATTGAAAATATAATAATGGAAAGAATGATAATATATTGAGATTTGAAGGCCATCACCCAGAAATTGTAAATCCACCCAATATGCAAAAAATTGGTGATAACGGACTTGAGAAATTTTGCGGGAAAACAATTAAGCAGAAGGAACATCCTCCAGACCCTTAGAAAGAGAGGGAGATAAAAAGCAAAAATAAAATACCTGTTTATTAGTAGCATTTACCTTAACTGATGATTGTAAAAGACTTTTCTTGGAACTTTTCTTACGATTAGAACGTTTCTGTTTGTGTTGATTCAGTAGATAAAAAGAAGTAAATTAACTTGGGAAATATAGTTTAGAAAAATACAGAAAAACAAACCAGTTAGTAGTTAATGCTTATAAACTAATAGAAGCCAATGTCAAAGAACATTAGTGTTAGAATTATAGGTAGATTTTTAAACGGGTTCAATCACAAAAAAAAATTTTAAGATAATTGTGAATGTTTTTTTAATATTTATAACAGAAAAAAAGCATTTGGTGTTAGTCTATAACTTCCCCTACACTTCCAAACAAAAAATAAAAAAGAACTAAAGAAAAAACTTTAATGCACATACCCGTGATGGGAAAAAAAATTGTACACCAAAAACCTTCTAAATTGATTAAGTGGTTTTATTTTATAAATAAAATAATTTTGAATCAAATCTAAATTTTTCCAATGCCTTCTCTCCATGACTTTTAAAAATCTCGCAAAAGTTTTAATTATTTGGAATTATCTCCCTTGTACTGCAAAAATGGCATAGAGAAATCGATGTTTAGCTATAAAATTTGATTTCCTTTCTTTAAAATAGACCTAGCTTATTGACTTGGGGATTTGTCTGAAAACTGTGGATTTGATAGATTATTATTGTTTATGGAAATCGCTTCAGATAAGGCATGAAGCTACTAGCAGAACCTATACAAAATTGCATTCCCCATCTGTTGTATATATTGCTGCAGTTTTTAAAAGAATGATAATGAACAATTATGTATAGAAAATATGATGGTATATCTTTATGTGGTTTCAGAATGGTTATGGGTATCTATCTCCAAAATCCTCGTATGAGTCTGTGACGCATTTCCATTGTATGGATGCACGTTGTGAACCCAGATCCTCATAATATTATTGTACTATCCTGAGAGAGAACATACTATACTTTGATCCTAGCTCAAAGACCAAGAAAGTGCATTTTAGTTTGAGTTTCATGTTCAATATAACAGATAATATATAAAAAAAAAAAAAAAAAAAAAAAAAAAATTCTTGCATTGAATCTTTGGTGATTGGATGTTTTTTAAAACAATGGCGGCGAGTGATAACATCCATATGAACATGAAATTGTTTTAGCACACACACACACACACATATATATATATATGAGAGAACTTGAATGCCTACTAGACACCATCCTCGAGTGTCTAAGGTCTCTCTGTACAGGGGTTTGTCAGAACAATCTGGCATGAGGATACTTTTTCCTAAAAGTAAACCCTGATCAAATATTCAAAATCACATAGTATTCGCTGCTCAAATAAGATCTCCTCACTATGGCTAACCCACATTAGTTTTTGCGAGGAATGGTGCACCTTCTCCAAGTGATATTACCTCAAGTAATAGCACGAAGCTGGATACTCCATCAGACTAGATAAATTCTTGTCCTGGAATCCAGTAAGACCATGAGACCAATATGAAAGATATACTACAATGCAAAAAAATGGTTAATTGGGGAGAGAAAAATTATGTTCTCAATTTCTTTACTAACTCAGTGCTTGAGAGATAAAGAACTTTAATGGAACATTCGAATATCTATGTATCTCATATAGACTTCAAGTGTTAGCCCCAGGTAGTGGGCCCCTTGATTTCTGAGAACTTCGACTGAAGTAAAATAAAACAAAAAAAAGAGAATATATATATATATATATATATATATATATATATATATATATATATGTGTGTGGGTGATTGATTTTTTTCATACAGTATGTATGTTTTTATTGTTTTAATTAAAAGGTTAAAAAAAAAATTAATTTCTATAAATCTACGTGCATTTCTATGTCCAAATCTTATGTTTTTATTTCCTTTTTATCTAATCTTTTTCAGATGTGTCATCATCCTTGAAAATACCATTTCCTATTTTAATTAGAGTTAAAAGCTTACTAATCTCTAATTATGCAAAATTATGTATGCATATATGTTTATACATGTAAATACAAGATTCACTCAATCTAATAAACACGAACATAGCTGCTAGGCATGTATGATTGAAATATGGGATATACTTAGTTTAATTTTATGCAAAGATGGGTGAAAAAATGAGTGAAAGTCTTTCATGAAAATTCAGATAGCTATAAACTTTGTGATATTTTAACAGTAGGTATTAGGCATCAATTAATAATTATTCCCTAAATTTAATTTTCTTTGGAGTATTTTAAAGGAGTTTAGAGTATGATAGGTATACACTCCTCCATTTTAAAATACAAAAATTTCAGATTTGCATCTAACTTGATTCATAGTCATTAGACATCAATTAAGAGTGTGTGTGTGTGTGTATGCACGCATATGCATGTGTATATTTAGGCAGCGTTTTTTGCTCTTAAACATATTGCATTTAATTTTTTTGTCTATTCTATTTTTTATCCTTTCCAACTTCCAAATAATGATCTTCACTTCTGGCAGAAACTGGCTGATGTAATCGACATTTTTCACAAATCCAAGTACTTTCCAATCCATCTGGATTCTTCAGGGATATATAGTTATACCGGCCTTCCTTGAACAGAGGAATTTACACTGATTAGCACTATAAATAGCGCTAGTAATTCCAACACCGGTGAGAGAGATGTGACTGCACTTCAACTGCTAGCCGAGTGCCCAGCAGATATACACGCTTTCCTATCTTTGTACATTATTGTTAATACACTTGTTACTTAACCGAACCTTGACTTGATTGTCCATATTTTCACTGTTGTTCCACAACACAATATATGTCTCTAAAGGGCACTTTGTGTGTGCATGTGTGCGAGTTTGTGCTCTATGCATTCCAAAACAGCTGGGCAGATTTGTTTTTTTTTTAATACAAATGTTCTGAAATAGGTTTTGTATCAGAATACCTCTGATAAAAATTAATAATAAAAAAAATTCAATCAGAAAAGGATAGTCTGATTTTGACTAAAGTTAACACTCTTATATAGTCTAACATCACAAGTGCATTTGAGAAATTTGATCACCACCCAAGCAGAAGAGGTCAGCGTATAAAATCAACGGTAGGTTCTTTGATAAGACATATACACTTCGAAATGAAGGTTTCTGTTTAGAGCACATTTGAAACAGGACACTTGATTTTTGCATTTTAAAGTAATTCAAGTCATTATATAAAATAATTTTATAAATTTAACAGTAGGTTCACTACAGTGCAATGTAGATTACAATATATTGTGGATTAAATCCCTGTGGGATGACATGTAAAGCTTTGTCTTGGTGTAGTGAGATGGGTCAACAACTCGAGCAAGCAATCAATTGATTTGATTGAAAAATGGGCAATTATACAGATTTTGATAACAATAAAAGTATTGGAAGTATGGAACATTCATTGATCTTCATTTGATCCCAGGCAACATCAGATCTTCCTGCTAGTTTATGAAACTAAATATCCATATCTCTGAATACATATATAATGTATTTTAAAGATAGAAAAAGTTTAATATATATCCTTTACTATTTTTATTAGATCTCAAGTATCTAACAGAGTTTGGGATTGGGTTTAAAGGAAGGGCAAAATAGAAAACATTTACTTACATCACGGTTTGTAGTTTCAGCAGTCTCGTATTTTATTAGCCAATTGTCATTACCTCGATCTGAAAACAAATCAAATAACAAATACCAATATAAGAGGTGTTTTTATCTTTTTTAATAAAACCAATCTATAAACAAAGCTATTTGCAAGGGAGATAATTAGATCTAATGCTAGAAACCCCATGATCACATGTTTTGGTCCTCTTATACAAGAATGTGATCATTTCCTTGCCATTGCTTTTCAGCCAAGTGGATACATGCTCAACTGCTCATTTTCCAGCATGAATTTCAAAACTAACAACTGTTCATAAAAAAACCTATTTTGATCATAGGTCAAATTACCTTTGTACAGGTAAAAATTCAAACAAACTTCATTCATAAATTCACCTATAGTACATCATCACATTTGAGATACGTAAACTCCATACATGACATATTTTCTTTTGTCTCATCATATTTGGTTTAATGTTTGTTTGCTTTGTTTTTTCTTTTATTACAAGATTTAAAAAAGAAATGGCCTCCAAACTAACCTATCTCTGGCCAGGTCCTTATTCCTTTTTCTCTCAGGTCATGTTTTACTTGGTCTGTTTTGGTCTATTATTAAACCAATAACTGTGGTCATTATCAGACATAAAAACTAACACAAGACGATTGCATTCACATGTATATTACTCACAGATAAATGTAAGAGAGGCATGATAAAACGATACATAAAAAGGGGTCAAAATACCAGACATAATTACAAAATAAAGAGCCCACATTAAAAGTCACTATACATAATTGAAATAAACATGAATTGATAGGGTAAACAAATTTAAGAGAATGCATCAGGGTGCTGTAAAGTAAATGCGCCTTAGTTTGATATTACCTAAGAATTATTCTAGACTAGTGAGGGGTACCCTGCGATGCCCGGGTGTTTGGAGGTGTGTGTGGTGTTAAATAAAAAAGAACCGACGACGTAGTTTGTTTGTTATAAGCGAAGTAAAAAAAGAAAACATTAACACTAAGTGGAGAGAAAAAAAAAAAAAAAACTAACATAAGGCAAACGAACCATAAAAACAGAAAAACGAACACGTGAAAAATGGCTTAAATAAGCCCGTTTCGATATCAAAATTTAACAAAGAAAAAAAACCCATCTCACACCACGATTCGAACCTAAAACGTTTAGATAATGAACTAAGGCCTTAATCAACTGAGCTAATGCGACGTACATGAAATTTGTTCGGTTTTTCAACTATTTAAAGTAAATCAGGTCACGACATCATCTGACGCATGCGTAGAATCAGTCATTGTCACGAGAGGACCGTTTTTGTTGACCCCCACCCCTGTCGAAAATTGTCGATTTCGGGGTGAAAAAGTTAACGCTTTTGGCCAATTTTTCGATATTTTTCGAGCAAAGGATGGAGCCTCGATGTGATACCGAGTTTGTGAATTTTCGTTGCGTCTGTCGAAAGTTTTTAGCAGACATCCAAACATACACACAAACATACATACATTTTCGCTTTTATATATATAGATAAAAATGCTGCCACATGTAGAAAATTGCAAACCTGTGAATGATAGTGGCAATCTGTAAATAAGACATCCAGCATCATTTCGTTAGAGTCAGGAAAACCTTATTAAAATGTAGGGTTTAATGGAATGCATCCACCAAGCTCAAGTCCACACCATAAAGAGAGGGGATATTTGGTTTTAAATTCACATGTCAACAAATTTTTATATATTTTTGTTTTCTGGAATGAGAGGTTCATTCTGTTGTTGCCATTATAATTAAGGGGAAATTGAATATAGTTAAAGGGAAATAACTGCATTATAACTATTACCCAATCCTCTTTATGATTTTTTTACACTGACATTTTCATGATAATATTTGCATTGCATCCATCTAAAGTCTGTAAAAGCCATGGATCAATTTGCAAATAAAAATTTAAAAAAAAATGATATTTAAAAGTTTAGTTGAAAAATTGACTATGCAATGTTACATTTTTTTTTAAATTATTTTAAGTCTATTTTAACAAATACATAATCAGAAATGTGAAACAAAACTGAAAATAAAGACTCCCAAGAAATGCCAGATATGCAAAGGTAGTTTAACATAAAATGATCTCCCTTTTTGAATTTTTAACAAAACTATCTTTAAGCAAAATTTTTATTTACTAAACATCTTTTGGAAATTTCGAGCAGATGATTGGAAGTTATTTACAACAAACTTATATAGCAAATGGTACTCTCAAATATTTTAGTTCATGATCCAACAACTCAATTTAGTACTCCATCTATCATTATAAAAAAAAAATTTTTTTCAAAACCACTTTTACATTCCACCATACACTTTTACTTGGAGGAAATTAAAGTAAACTATTTTGTTGATTTCAACAACTCATGACAAAAACTTGTTCATTGTTACCTGTATTTCGGATAATGTAATCTAAAACTACAAGTCTTTCAAAATAATGATGGAATTTTGTTGATGTGGATTCAGGCAAAGCTTCATTATCAAACCTCCGTAACCAATAGTCCGCATCTTTGTAGCCTATCACAAACAACTGGAATGAACCAACCTTAAAAGAATAAGAGAAAAAGTGGAAAAAAAATAATTAAAATCTGTTTGAAAAGAAACATACATGTTATTTACTTTTCTACAAAGAAAGAAAAGAAATTAAAGTTTAGACAACATACGAAAAATACTGAATTGTGATCTCTCATGATTGCACAAAATTAGATGATGGTGTGTAAAAATAAGGTAAAAAATGGAAAATTTCACTCAAGGTTAGTAACGGAAATGGAAGCTTCCATTAGTGGTCTAATTACAAGTTAAACTGTGTTTTATACTATAGGGACTGCTACAGAGTTATCACTTATCAAAGGCCAGGAGTCATTCAAGGATAAGAGTTAACAAGTGTCAGGTGAGGCAACACTGTGATACGGGAATTTGTGGAAGTTAGAGCTAGAGAAAGAAAGAGAAATACTCAAAGAATTGTTTTGATAGACATTATCATTGTGATAATTGTACAGATAAAAATCAGGGAAATGGAGGTGGGGGTCAGTGAATGGATACAGCACATTCAGGGTCACATTTCCAACTGATGAAACGATCACCAAAGTGTCCTGCATTTATCATTCAACAGCAATAAAATAAAGCCTATTACTCATTGATAACAGGCATACACCAAAGTTTATTTGTATCAAATATGTTTGAATTGCAGAAAAGTATAAATTTTATTAATTTATTAAAAAATTCCATAACTGGTATTTTGTGCTTTGTTTTTCCGGCTCATGCTTATATAAGGACTTCAGATTAAGTATGTTAAAAAAGTAAAATAAAAAACGCACTTTTGGAGGTAACCCAATTCTGTGAAAGCGTCGCCCAACTGCAGGGACACGTTCCATGATATTTTTCTTCGTTCTGGCTTTCATTTTGTCAATTGCACTATAGTTGAAGGTTTCACTGGCTAATTTCACCACCTGTAAAAAAAACAATGAGGAATCAAAAAAGGATTATTAAACAAATTGATAAATTAAAGATAAAAGTTTTAGAAATGTTTTTATGGAGATCTCTATAAGTAAATTCTCTCCATTAAAATCTTGAAGTACTCAGCAAAATCTGCTTGTGGCATTCATATTTGAGAAATTTGTTCATCTAAATTAAACAGAAGGTGATTGACAACCACTAGATGACACGGTCACTTATGAAACAACAACAATTCAGAAAAATAAAAAATGAGGACGTATAAACACGTGCATGAATGTATGCATAAAGATTTTCATTTTATTTGGTTGATGATCGCTCATGGGTGAAAACATAATTTTAGTAGACCAGCTCAAATGTGGTAACAATAGGCAAATGGTAGGTGTAAAATATTTACTAGCTCAGTAAAACGAGTCCATCTTCTTTGATGCAAACTTGATAGTATTATGTACATATTAATTTTAATTCATGTTATTGGCAATATAATAACTAGGGCTGTGACAACAGAATATTCTTTTCATTCTTTTGATTCTCGGGTATATATTCAACACAAACAAACTTAATCAACCGAGAACCACATCCGTTTATATAAAAGCATAAGATATTAATGGATATATACTCAAGAGTCGAAACAATGTAAAGAATATGCTGCTGTCACAGCTCTAATAATAACGTACTTCACTACAAAATCAAGAAATTAGTCCAGTCCAGAAAACTGATAACATAAACCATTTTTATCTAATCACTTAAAAATCAAAATCAGCAAAGGAAATAACGCATTTTCATCAAAGAGTATAAGAGTTGTCTCCCTTAAAACTAAAATTTTTTTTTATTTTTCTGTATAACAGATACGAGTTGCCAATGGCAAAAAAACAAAAAGCTGCAATCATGATGAATTTTGCAACCTGTCCCTCATTCTCCATGTACATGTGTGCACGTGGAATGGTCAGCACACATACACACAAAAATAAAACTTAAGACATTTGTATTATTTGGATTCATCGGACTACTATTCTCATCTTGAGTGTAATTTTCACAATGTGAACGTCGATGTAACCTCTGACCTTCTTCGGGTGTACCGACAAAATACATTGGAAGTTACATCGACCAAAATGTGAAAAATCACAGACACATTGAATCCAAATAATAGGAATAACCAATCCTCATCTAAAAAAGCTCAGAAATGTTAAGACATCATGTGTGCATAGTAAAGGAATGAGACAAGTCAATAATTGATAAAACAAAAATCATTTTAAATGATTTCAACCAAAAAACACGAAAAAGCTCTACTGATTTAAGTGGAAATTCACTTTTTCTGGATTAAAAGAAAAGGCGAAATTCCACTAAAAATGAAGAAATTCAGTTTTTAAAAAAAATGAGCAAACAAAAATGTTAAATTACTTCATTATATCCCAAGCAATTCTGGACAGATACAGCTAATACTTAATATGAATATGAAATCCTCAATACATGTATAAAAGCCTTGTCATGTTTTACAAATACAGCAAACATTCAAAATCAAACGTTCCTCTCTGAGCCAGATTAAATTTTTTGCGCTATTCTTATCTCGCTGATTGGTTCATTTTGTCCAGTATCATTATCTCACATCTTTGTGGCCATCATCACTTCCAACTTGTTAGACAAGCGATCAATGAGTGATTCCACTTTCAAAAGCATAGGTTTGAATCCTATGTAAGTACCATTTTTACACTTTCATTTTCATTTATTTATTCCCAACCCACTAGACAAAATTAACCGTCGTATTTAATGCTATTAGCCACATAAAAATGGGCATAAAAAGGCAGTGCGATACAGAAATAAATTCCAATGTTTAATATATAAAACAAATTTACTGTTCATTTATTCTGTGCGCCTCAGAGAAGATCATGGTTACATCACTAGTAAAAACGTAAAAATTTATCACAGAGCTTGAAGGATGAGTTGTAATACTGTGGATTCCCCACTCACTCAGAAGCAAGACCCCCAACAATAGAAGGAAATGATTTACTATCAGAGCAAGTATAGGAAGTGAAATTAGAATACATATGAACTGAGGTTTGTATATAAACTTTAATTCTAGTCAAACAGTTACTAATTGACAATTTAAAAGTTAGAACAAGATTTCGTTCTGAAATTATTAGCTGAACCAAATTGTTAGAAAAGTATAATTAGCAGGAGGACTAGACATTGCTCGGGATTAAATGAGGAAAACTATATTCTTTTTCATTATGCTCATTACAATTTTTTTCCTTTTTTTTTTTTTTTAATTAACCATCTCCTTTTTTTCGCACCCAAATATAGTTAGAAAAAACGTTTTGTTTGTAATCAGTAGGGCTATGACAACAGAATATTCTTTTCCTTGTTTTAACTCTCGAGTATATATATCCGACACAGTTGATCAACAGAAAACCACATCACTCTATATAAAAGCATATAAGATATCATAGATACACACTTGAGAGTTAAAACAATGAAAAGAATATGCTGTTGTCCTATCCCTAGTAATCAGTAAGCAATTCCATTGAATATTGCTTGTAAGGAATTGATGAACTTTTGTGCTGAAGAGGAGCTGCTTATATTTATCAGTTTCTATTTTGCGATCGAAATAAATTTCTGAAATATATGTATACAAGGATAAATATTGTTGGTGTTGAATTGATTGCAAAATATTAAATATGCCATAAATTTCATATTTTACAAAGTTATAAGCTCTATTGAACATAAATTGTAATCATTGAGTTGAAATTCACCTGCAGTATTTACTTATATCGTGGAAATTTGTAATATTTTTTTAATATATATATATATATATATATATATATATATATATATTTAAAAAGTGATATTATTTGTCTCCCAGTGATATAACTAAAGTTACAGTGATTTTTCTAGAATCAGTGGATTTTGATTAGAAGTAGAAAAAAGTTTAGTATCCTACATACCTTGATTTTCATCTTTGTAGGGGTGATATAAAACTTCTGTTTGCTGAATTAATTTTATTATAAACTAATAGAACTTCTGTCCCTGGACAGGTATTCCGCTAAAATAAGTATACATTTAGCAAACCGGATCTCCAACTTCCAACGTAGACCCCCACTACCATGTCTCCTTCACCAACATCAGGGGTCTATGTTCTAACCTTCCAGAGGTTGAAACCCAATTACAAGCGACTAAACCTGGCCTTTTATTTTTAAGCGAAACTGGCATTGGACAGACTATTTCCCTAGATGAGTTCGTAATTAAAGGATACTCTAACTTCTAAATTTGACCCCCAAGATCGCCATGGGCATGGAATATGTGCCTATATTAAAGATGGCTTTAAAAGCATATCTGAGAAAATTGACCAAGTCCTATCTGCTTACCCTTCAGCTAACATTCACGTATGTGGAGACTTCAATGTTCACAATGTCGAATGGTTGACCCACTCAAACAAGACCAATTATGAGGGGGAGGTTCTGTGATAATTTCTCCATTGCTTATGACCTCACTCAGATTGTTCACGAACCCACCCGTGTGCCCGACAATGATGGCCAGTATGCGAGTTTAATAGACCTTTTTCTCACAACTTGCCCTGAATTATGTTCAGTTTCTGTTCAGTCTCCTCTTGGATCTTCCAACCATTTTGTTGTATCAATTAAGATAAAAATGAAATGTAATAAGTCCCCAGACATACCTCTCTATTGTACAGTATATCGATACACTATGGCTGGCTGGGATAGCTTCCGTACATTTATATCGGATCTACCTTTGCATTCCATGTTTAAAAAGGATGTGTCCTCTACAGTATCAGACCTGACGGAATGGTTAATTGTAGGTATAGACCGTTTCATGCCCCCGAAAAAGTTCCAGCAAAAGCCTAACAGCCAGCCATGGTTCTCTCCAGAATGTGCTGCTGCCATTGTGCACAGAAATCACTTTTACCACTGCTTCCAACGTAATAGATGTATGGAAACTAAAGCAGCTTTCATGACTGCCAGCAACCATTGTAAGAAAGTAATAAAGAACGCAAGAGAGTTGTATGCTCAATCTGCCAAGTCCAAAGTAGCTGAGCAGCGGCTTGGTTCCCACTAGTTTTGGCAAATAGCAAACAGAATCCTGAACAGAAGCGTGTGCTCTATCCCAACTATCATCAATGGACTCTCAGTACAGGCCAATAAGTCTCCTGTGCGTCATGAGTAAGTTGCTGAAATTTGTGTTAAATAGAGAAGTAATCAACCATCTCAGCAAAAATAACCTTCTTAGCGACACACAATATGGTTTCCGTTCTGCTAGATCTACAGCAGATGTGCTTACAGTTATATCTGATAGGATTAGTGAATCTCTCGACGGAGGCAACCTTTCTAGGGCAATTGCTCTTGACATATCTAAGGCCTTTGATAGGGTATGGCATGAAGGTTTACTTCACAAGATCTCTAGCTATGGTATAGCTGGAAATGTCTTCTCAATTATTAAATCATTTCTTTCTGACAGGGTCATAAGAGTAGTAGTTGATGGGCAAAAATCGGAAGCTCATAGTATTAATGCTGGAGTCCCTCAGGGGTCCATCCTGGGCCCAACTCTTTTCCTGATCTACATTAATGATCTTCCAAATCACATCCTTACATCATTTGTAGACATTTATGCTGATGACACTACCATCTATGGTAACACATCTAAGTCAGTAAATGACCAAGTTCTCTCCGATTCTCTCTCCTCTGATCTTGAGCATGTGGTACAATGGGGAAAGGAGTGGCTGGCTACTTTTAATGTATCTAAAACCAAGCTTCTATCTTTACATCATCAACGTTCTGATCCCCATCTGGCATCAGTTGAAATGAATGAGGAGTTCTGGGCTTGACCTTTACTCCTGATCTTAAATGGAACAGGTACATCAAATCTGTTGCCAAGGCCGCTGGAAAAATGGTCGGATCCTTCTATCGATCCAGTAGATATCTCACTGCTGATGCAATTCTCTATCTATATAAAAGCCAGGTACATCCAAGGATGGAATACTGCTGCCACATCTGGGCAGGAGATGCTAGAAAGGACTTATTCTGCCTTGATAGAGTTCAAAATAGACTTTGTAGCCTCATAGGAGATATCCTTTTCTCTTCCCTGCAACCTATCTCACAGAAGAGATGTTGTGAGCTTGCTGTATCATTATTTTCATGGAAAGTGTTCGACTGAGCTTCAGTCTATGGTCCCCTCTCGCGAAACTTTCACAAGAAACACTCATCTAGCTGAAAACACTATCAATAATTCCCCCCACTCGTTATCTATGCCTAAACCTAAACATAGATTCCATGAACAAAGTTTCTTTCTTAGAACTGCACGCCTGTGGAATTGTCTTCAGTTTTCCTGCTTTCCAGCTGACTATAATATGGTTGTCTTCAAGTCTAACGTAAACAAGTTCTTGATGAGCCGTTCCACTTGTTAACAAATTTACTGAATTTCCATTACTAAGGATTACTATATTGTCCAATTTCTACTGTACACGCTTTAACGTGGCCTCTTGGCCTTAATAAGTGGTGCTGCCTATTTAAAAAAAAAAAAAAAAAAAAAAAAAAAAGCAGAAGATCAGACATGACTTAACCACTGCCTTGAAACAGCTATAAATTATAACACCTTTGTGTATGCTCTATTTAGAACTTGGTTTGAAAAAATGATTTAAATTATCAAAATGCGCATTATATACATATACACACACAACTTTGTGCAGGTGTTTTTACAAGATAATCTTAACTAATGACTGGCTCATTATGGATTTGGGAATATATTCTAAGCAACACGGTGAGTAACATTAGCAAGTTAATTTTTTTAGAGGGTGCATGTGCTTTCTTTTTGTTTGTTTGCTTTTATTTAGTTTTTGAATTTTGTTTTAATTTTTTTTTTTTTTTTTTAAATTGATCAATATGAATTTTGAAGTATATATTCTCAGTAACTGGTGAGTAACATGGGCACATTAATATACTTAGAAACTGATTCTCTTCAAACTCTCCAACAAATGCTTTGCCGAATCTTGCTTTCCTGACTGCTAGAAAATTGCTTCTGTTGTACCAGTTTACAAGAATTCTAGTGAAAGAATTAACCCCATCAATTATCACCCCATAAGCTTCCTTCCTCTCTTTGCATATTTAATCAATCAAGCACTAGTCCACCACTTCATAGATACTAAATTTCTTTCCGACAGATAGCAAGGATTTGGCCAAGTTCGTTCTACTGCAGATATCCTAGCTGTACACTTTGAACGTATATACCACGCACTGGATAAGGCAACATAGACTAGGACAGTAGCCCTAGATATGACTAAGGCCTTTGAAAGGATATGGCGCGATAGTCTTCATAAAAATTAAATCATTATATAGTATTGGGCAAATATTTAACATAATTAAATCCTTTTTAGATAAACCACAGGATGGGTATGCTACAGAGGTTGATCCTTGGACCTTTATTATTTCTGATATTCATAAATAATCTCCATGATAAAATTTTCTTTGAGATCGGCATCTCAGAGACGATTTTATCATGGAGATATTTACTAATGAAAGCATGCTCTATAAAACAATTGAGAGAAAAACGAATGAACATATGAAAAAACTTAGAGGAAGACCTCCAGTCTGTAGTGGAATGGGGCGCTAACTGAATGGTAACATTTAATGCGACCAAGATTAAGCTTCTTTCCTTTAATAATTACAAGAACCTTCTTAATCACCGATTGGCATGGCTAATTATACACTACCTGAAAATACTATGTTCAAACTCCTTAGCTTAACATTCACAGGCAACATGAATTGGAATAAATACATTGAAGGCTGCTAGAAAGAAAGTGGGCTCTCTCTACCATGCTAGAAGGTTCTCACACCCGAGAGTATCCTGTACCTCTACAAAGCCATTATTTGCCTGTGCATGGAATATTGCTGATGTATCTGCCACAAGTTTCTCACTTTCAGACAGGGTTAAAAAAATAGTCACAAACCTAATAGGCTCTGCACTAGCAACCAAACTCCAACCTCTGTCCCTTCGCTGAAATGTGTCATCCCTGTGCCTTATTTCAGAAGTATTTTAATGGAATGTGCTCTGACAAACTCCAAGCACTTTTGTCCCTCAACCTAAATATTCCTGACAACCCTAGCAAGCAGCAAAATCTCACCCCTTCACTGTAAAGATCACTAGATGCCAAAAAGCCATCTACTCAAATAATTTCTTCCCTTGAACTGCTAGACTTTGGAACTCCCTCCCAGGTTTCTGCTTTCCTGACATGTAGAAGTACAAGTGTAATGTGAACAGGCATCTTGCTGCTTAACTCCCTACATAGCATCTCTGTAAATTTGGTCCAAAATAGTAGCCCCTTGTACATCAAAATGGCACCGTGCCTTGTTTGGAGTGAAATAACAGTCAAAGAAAAAAATTTTTTTTAGTTATATTAATACATTTTTAAAAGTATCAGTGGGTGAACATCAATAAAATCTTAAACTTATTATGAATTATGGAACATGTATTCGAGGTAACAGGATGAGTAACATGAGTACATTATTATTCTGGGGAGAAACTTACCATTTGAGAGGGATGGGGCAAATTGTACTGATCCCCCCCCCCGGGCCCCAAATTTAAATTTAAAACTAATGTATTTAATGCTAATATTCGGTCTGAAACAGGTATTCTACTAGTATATATAACAGTATAGAGAGCACATTTATTTCAAATAATTAGTTTTATGAAAAAGTAAGACATGATATCAGTTTTGTGTGCATGAGGAGTGGCAGATAACACAGGAAACCTTAAAAATAAAAAATGATAATTGCAATTCATTATCTTGAGAGAAAAATAGCTATAAGGAAGAAGAGGAATTGTGGTGGTGGTAGGAGGTCTTAAAAGAAAAAACATTTTAAAAATAATACTAAAGTGATAGCACCAATGCATAAGCAAGGATTCCTTTGGAACAATTTAAAAAATAAACAAAGTTTTTTTTAATCCAGACAATTGGTAATTTAAATGCACATCTGGTAGATACAAGATTTACCAGTAACTGATTTAAAAAAATTTTTTTTGCATATTATTTATCATACTTGGAATTTTCCTTTTTAATAAATACATGATAGGTTTTCCATCACCTCTTTTAATCCAGACAAAATCACAAGTTGATAATTCTGCTACCACCAGACTAGTTTACTAGGTGGCCAACATATGCGCCATTAATTTGTTTACATTGCACCTGCTGATGGTAGGCTTTCTTTATTTTCAGATTATATTTTGTTTTGCTTAAATTTAACCCTAGTTATGGCCTCACAGGCAAACTTAAGAGGTAGTGGTGGTGTTAAACACAAACACTGGTCTATTTCCATAAAAAAGAGCATTAAATGTGAATTTTTAGCAATCTACTAATCTAATCTCTGCAGTGGTTTAGAGACATGGTAAGTGTATAATTAGTGAGTTAGGGTGTGTTGATGAAATATTATGAAGATAAAATCAGATTTAGCAAAAGGGCTTATAGTAGTTACATTTTGATGCACTTTTCCCCCTTTTGTAAACTTTGCAAATTAATCTATTATCCAATAGAAACATTTTGCAAGGGGTACAATTCTATTGAACTACTAATACATTTTTCTCCACAGCTAAATCAATTGAACTAAGATGTCGATCCAAGTGAAACTCATAGCGACATGGAATCCCTTTTAATAGAGTTTTTTCTCAAATATTTCTTAACGATAGTTTTGTTTCATATCCTGTGTGACTAACATTTACTCCTTATGATAATTTATTCTTTCCAGAAATAGTTTTATTTTATTAACTAGCGGGGGTACCCGGCGTTGCCCGAGTGTTTGTTTCTGGGACGGGGGGGGGGAGTTTTAAAAATGTTATGGTAGGTAAGTAGGAAGGATCAAACCCGGAGTCATGAGTAAAAGTAGGAAAATAAAGTGTGAAAAAAAAAAAAAAAAAAACATCTGCAACGTTAACAGTTCGGCCACCAAGAAAAGTCCATTCCAGTTGTTTAGGAAAAAAAACAAAAAAAAAAACGACTACGGTAGGTCGGCGCGAACGTGAAAATATAATGTGAATTGTCCAGCATGCTAACCACTACGCCACAGAGCACTGCAGCTTAGTTTAGTGATTTTAAATAACTTCACATGAAAGAACTACGAAGCCAAACCGGTGTTCTCTTCTCAACTGTTCCTTGTGAACGATCCCCAAACGGTGTTAAGTCGTGGCAGGGGGAGGAGGAATTTATTAGAGAGAAAATATTTTACCACTTCCATTGATCTTAACCGATTTTGGCCGTGACTTCTCAGCAGAAAAAGTATAGAAATCTAAGATTATCGAGGAATTTGAGAAATAATAAGCCTATAACACATCTCAGATATTGTTCTGCCGTTTGTGCATATTATATTTGCATGAAATATCTTGATTTTTAATCCTATTAAGGTCAAAATCCGACGGGAAAAAATGAGTTCATTTTATTTATATAGAGATAACAGTTTACAGAATGAAGTCAGCTAAATTTTATTTCCAGTATTTTACTAACATAGACATCCTGACTATCACAAACCACTGAACCAAATAACAAGAGCCTGCTTTGCTTAATGTTCAAACATTATTGAACATTGAGTAAAACAGGGTAAAATACTAGAAATAAAATTCAGCTGACTCCATTCTGTAAGCTGTTAAAAGTATTTCTGGAAAGGAAAAAATATCAGAAGGAATAAATGTTAGTCACACAGGATATAACTAGCAGGAAACCCCAACGTTGCTCAGGATAGAATGAGGATCACGACGAACTACTTTTTCACTGTGCTACCACCATATTACATTCTTTGTTTTTACTGATCCCCTCTACTCCAATTTTGCCTTTTAATATAATCGGAAGTTTACAGTCAGCTAAGCTTTATTTCTGGATTTTTACTTTTGGTTGGTTTCTCTACCAGACTGCTTTAACTGACAGATTTTGATTATCATCTATCACATAACAGATGAATCCAGCAAAAAGGTTCTAAAACCAAGAGTGCCAGAAAATTGGTGTTGCACCTGTACTTGTCTTGAGATTTCTCATCTCTAATCATTTGCAAAAGCATTTACAAAAGCTGAAAGATTTACTTTTACATATGCATACAAATGCATGATGTAATGCATATGCAGAATGTGCAGTCATTTTAAAAAGATTCATATTGACCAATGGCTAAATTATACATAAACTAAACTGAGATAATATATGAGCATAAGTATCAGTTAGGAAACATTTCATGTGATGCCACAACGATGCCACACACAGCAATTGTTTGAGAATTCTATATGGGCATAACTGCACAGGTGCTGTGTTAAGAGAGAAAAAGACAATGAAAAAGATGGCATTGTATAACTGAATCTATGCAGCAAAAGATATGGCCTAAAAATAAACGTTATACCTGTCGTGGTAGGTGCAACTAGCTTAATTAAAAAGAAATTTTTAAAAACGTTTAGATAATGCTTAGAAGACCAAGCTATAGCAAAATACAGATAGTAACCCTTCGAGGGGACAATGTTTGTCCTTAAAATCACCCTTGGGTACAAATTTAAATCATAATGAAATAGAGTGTTAGTTCAAGAAAGGCATCTCATGATCTAGTTGAACTATTGGAAATAAAATTATTTTTTAAAAAGACACCTCGTGTGAGGGTGCTATATGGACAATGCTACATTGCATCTGACGAGCAACACCATCACAATATCTTCAGAGGAAGAAGTTCCTATTTTCCTCTCTAAATATTTAGTCCTACCACTGCTAATAGTTGTCACTGGAAACAATTCTATATTTTCCACAGATAGTGTGCTTACACCGATCTTAAGTGGCTCATATATACATAAATAACAATCTTTCCAATTTTCAATTCATAAATAACGTCTCCCTTGTAAAAATCCGCCCATTCTGATTGGCTAAGCTCTGAAAATACTCATATTCCAGAATCCAGTTATTAATTTTATAAGCAAACACTTAGTAACATTATAATATGGCATTGCTAAGAGACATTCACGACAACAAAGTCTTCGTCAAAACAACAAAACTGTTATTATACCATTAAACACTGTGTGTATATTGGTCATGTTGAAAACAATGCATTATTTATGAATTTAAATATTGGACATTTTAACTCTCAAATATTTGCGGCTTTTATATTAAGATTTTTTCTATTAATAGAGAATAAAATAAGGCTGCCACCTTCATCAAAACATAAACAAAACTGATTTCTTCTAGTATAAAACACATTGGTGTCCACTAGTGATATTTCAAAACTATGCATTACATAAGATTTTTCATAAAAACTTAAAATACACAAGCAGCAATGTCTTCATCGACAGCGGCAATGACATTGCGTTTTTTATTATTCTGTGGAAAGATAAATACAGACATTTATTGAATGAACTAAAACATTTTTCCAACTAAATTGAAGAGGTTACCTCCCAAATATTTACATTTTTTATACCGAAAGATAAATTCGGAAATTTATTGAATGAAATAAAACATTTGTATTTACACTACATATTTCTTTTAATAATATTGTTTTTTGTTTTTTTTTCAAACCAAATCATTTGAAGATATATTCGATTATTTGGAAGCTAAACTTTACAATATATATATATATATATATATATATATATATATATATATATGAAATGCACTGGTACTCCATCATAGTAGATTGATTTTGGCCACAGGGGCTTGTGCCCACTATTATACTAGGCTTTTAACACTTTGCAATATTTTATTCTCACCACTTATGGGAAGTAGAAAAGTGAAATGGTAAAATATATATTTAAAAAATGAATCAGTTCCTTTAGATCAAATATAAGAGAAGTCCCCTGTATTTAGTGATAAAAAGGGAGATGCTATTCCAGAAACTTATTTTCAAAAGCAAAGGTTGTTTCTTATCGATTTCCATTCATAAAAGCTAAAATATGTTCTGAGACCAGTTCCAATAATTACTGTCGTCATCAAACAACTAAATGTTTGCCAACTGGCCCGTTTGTTCCTTATTTATAGAAAAATGGTATTGGCAGCTGAATAAAACTGGAATTAGCATATTGCACTAGTAGACAGTTTTGGTTATGGGTACTATTGTAAGAAAAAAATAAACGCATTTTCCAATCCATGTAATTTTATAAGAAAGACTATATGCAATAGCTGAAAAATTGTATTTTATTTTAGATTATGACATGCTGAACATATTAGAGTTAAATTTAGCATTATGCATGAAAGAGAAAAAAAAACTTTAATAAATTAGCTTGTATACTGGCATAGATCCAATATGGTCAGTCTGTAAAACTAGTTGATACAAAACATGGCAACAGAGGTCACATGTAAAGAACTAAAGTTTTTGATTTTTTTTTGGGGGGGGGGGTATATAAAAAATAATTCATTTAAAACAAAAGAAATAAGTTGTGAAAAACATTTTTATAAATATTTTAATTGTTTTAAATTATTTTTATTTAATGTTAGGCAAAACTTCCAAGAACAGGGCTTCTTAACAAGGGTTTCTCGGCTGCCATGGAGCTGTTTCCTCACAATTTACAACTTCAGCATCTTCAAAGCCAATGTCAACAGTTTCCTATCTAGAACGGTCCATACAAGTATTTGAACTTTGTATGGGTAATCATTTCATTTAATTAATCCTTATTCTTCAGTTGTATCTCGCCTTAAGTGATGATTATTCAGTTTAAAAAAAAAAAAAAATTCATTCGACATATCAACATTTAATTCTGACTAGCTTATTTTTTTTTTTTTACTATTATGGGCATGAATATATTATATAAATTAAATCACACCATTTTTTTTTTTTTTCATGAAAAAGCTTTTACAGTAGATACATTTTTCCATTATTCCCTAAAAAGTTACGAAAGGAATATAACTCATGACATTACTTCCCTCTCTTGGCTTCTGAAAAAAATCACCAAAGTTAATTTCTATTTATTCATAAAGTCGGACATTTTTTTTTTTACACCTAAGAAAACCCTGACAGGTTCAGTTCGTAATAAGTAAATTAATCACTTAATTTTTTCTCTCCATTTTTATTTAAAATTCTTTCAAAAATTTAAATTACTGCTTACAATTTTCTTATAACCTTTCATAAATTAGTTTTTTGTTTTTTTGTTTGTTTGTTTTTATTTTACAAATATCTCGCTTTTTCTTTTGAAATAAAAAAAAATACTTTGTCCATTTTCTGAGAAAAATGTTGGTTAATTTTTCTAAGATCAAATATAAACGTGTAATGCTGCATGTTTAGAGGTGCATAGTGGCAATGAATACAAATGGCAGGTCTGCAATGGGAGAAATATTTAGCTATGAGAATAGAGACCACCCAAGAAATGGGTTGACCTTTAAATGAAATATTAAAGTCTTCTTGGTTTCATGCTGTCATTATGAGCCACTTTGAATTTTGCAAAAATTAACGCTTCTACAAGATACAAAATCTCCTGGTATTAATTTTTTTATGTCCATAAATAAACTGCCCCAAAATTTTCAAGTAGGTGACTAGGTAGTCTACCACAAATAAGACTAATATCTATATATTCCAGCAGGATTGGTTTGAATAGGTGGTCAAGCATGGCCTGTGAAGTGAACGCACACAACGCACATTCACACATATGATGTCTGTTTGAGAACTATTGCTAAAAGTGAGAAAAGATGAATGGAAAAATTGAAAAAAGTGGCAACAAAATGAATATACATCAGCCCTGAAACTGCATACTGCTGTTTGACAGTATAAAGATGGGCCAAGTCTTATCTGGGTTTTACTGATATAAAATGTCCATAAAGGTATGCCATAGAAACATTGAAAGCTAAAAACTTAACACTGACATTTTTGAATGGCGGTTACTGTTATCAAAGACTCTCAGATCCATGGATCAAATTTGGAAAGTCAAATTAAAACTTCGACCCTGACTGAACTAAACTGTATACAAAATAACAGTGACAAATAAACTCACTTCCACCTTTGTACTGTTAAAAAAATTGTAATACGGAAAATGTGCTTCCTTAATAATGATCTAGACATTTGCGTCTACATTTTTTTTTTTTTTTTTTTTTTTTCTAACAGATGGAAGTTCGAGTGGTTTAGCTCCTATGTTTGGGGTGGTCCAGTACAGTGTAATTAATTTCGATCAAAATTTAAATAGATAAATAATTTTTTTTCAAATAGAAAATACTTCACGTCTAGAATTTACAAAAATGAATAAGCTAATTTTCTTATGGAAAGAGAAATAAGGTTATTTACACCCTCCCCACATCACTACCACCACATTTTCTTGGACAAAGTTCAAATGTGACTAATGAAAGAGAAAAGAAAATGGTTGAATCTCATCTATCTTCACTTTGGAACATTAAGTGAATGCAGGTGTCTGGATAGTTTAGTTGATTGGGCCACCTGTTACTATTATTTTAGGAGTGAGAGACTGAATAATTATTTGATCAAACAATAATGATAATCACATGCACACAATATATTTAATATTTATATAAAGTTAGGTATGAGTATATGTTCAAATATTCGAATGGACAGAAAGCACTCGTAAACTAACTGATTCTTATGAATTTTTGAAACAGTTGCGCAAGTCTAAGGGTCACTAATGTGAACTCTATTTAGTTTAATTTAATCTTCTGCAAAGGAGGCAAAGAGATGGAAGCCCCCTCTGAAAATTTAGATACCTCCGATGTGAAATTTTAATAATAAATAATAAAAGTAAAGTGGTTGATCCTAGCCAAGAATTACCAGAAGGCTTATTTTATTTCATTAGATACTATATCAAAGCATAGGGAAACATGTCACTCTATTCTAAGGAGACTTCTATTTATTTTCAATCCTCACCTTATAATACTGAGTGTTTAACTTGAACACTGAGAAATTTGTACCATTTTTTTTTTTTTTAGTCTTTAGTATGACTCAACCAAGGATTGAACTCCAATCCTCCAGCCTACTAATGAAGACTAACCATTATACCAAATTAATATAAGACATCAATCAATAAATATTTCCTAATAAGTTTCTTTGGAGTACTTTAAACAGATTCTAGAGGTGTTGAATAATATAGGCACAACAACCCATTTGAAAATTCATAATTTTTTTAGATTTGGATTAAATCAGATTCATAACTATAAAAGAACCAATTAAGCAAGATTCTGAATTTCAATTTCAGATTCGAAAGATCTTAAATTTTAGACATTTTCTAAAATCCAAATTATCTGATTTGGATCAAAATTGGAATAAGTATTTTAGTATCATAAAAATTTTTATTTTAATCTCCATAAAAGAACATAAAAGTGATGAAACCTGTTCTGTTTAATTTTACCTATCTTAGGATGGAATATTCCTCCCACACACACATCTTAGAAAACGTTTAAAAAGTGAATGGAGAAAACAAAAAAAAAAAAATGAGAAGGTATGAAAAAAATTGTGATTATAAAGATACACAATTTGAAAAGATTTCAAATATTCTTTTTTTCTTTTTTAAATACCCAACAATAAAATTAAAAAAGCACTGAAAATAAAATAATTAAAATGCATTTATCATTGACGTCAGAATAGTGCTTATATGAATGCATAGAAATTAGCAACAAATTTATTCTGTCCTTTTTACTTTACTGCACTGATGTTCTTCTCTGATCATTAAACAAGATCACTTTAAAGGCAGAGGAAAATGGGTTTAATGTTCAACCATATGTAATTTAAAAATGCTTACCTGACAAAAGGTAATCAAGGCTAACAATATACCATGAACTCAACGGCATTAATGCAATCATCTTGAATCCCATTAGATTATACATGTATAAATGGTGTTAAAGTTTGAAAAGGATACTGCTACTATTCCGATTATCACAATAGTCTAAAATAATACATGGAAATATAATAGCGAAACGAACCAAAACCTGCACATTTCCAACCGACACTGCTCCAAATAAACACCTATACTCACAAATAATTCTTGCAACAAATGACGCTGATGCTAACATGAACAGGCGCAATTCATAAAAAATTATAGATTTGTAATCCAGGTCGACAGTTTAAATCAGCTTCAATGCATCTCATTTTTTAATATTTAAAACTATAGTACATTACACTCTGCAACATGAAACTTTTCTGTACAGTACAGGTGATTCTTTATCGTTCTTTATCATTAATTTCAGAATGATCGGCTTTTATTTAAAAAGTTGTTAATGCCTGAAAATCTGATGATCATGGACACACAAAACTCTGGATATATTTTATAGTAAGATAATGCACTTAATAAAAAAATTTTTTAAAAAAACAAAAAAAAAAACAATGACATGATAGTTTTTTTTTATATATATTTTTTAAAGATTTATTCATCAAACTTGAGTTAGTTTGTTTTCATAACTTGTTCAGTTGATTTCAATCAATGAATTCTTCCATTCATTTAACATCACTTTTCCTTTGTCTAACATGTAGATTTGTTTTATATTTCGCAATCTCAATCTGCAATGCTCATAGTTCAAATTCCACTTCATATTATTGCCTAATAACTTACTTCCAAGTTTTCAGTCAGCCAAGGATTCAAGGCATCAATGCTTCTGCAACAGTTTATCCAGGAAGAACAATTTTCCTCATGACCATACCAGCATAACAGGATAAACACTGCTGGGCAAATTGAATGCTTTCAGCAAATTCTCTGACATAATGTTTGACTTGATCAGTTTCTCTTAGGGACTGGTTCTGTCAAGTTCACTCGAACGCATTTTTGACTTTGATACCAACCTTGACAACTTCAAAAAGGGCTACAAGTTTGTCACTGTCTACTAATTTAGTCCTTCAAAGTTTCTAGAAATCATAGCCTTAAGTTTGTCCTTAGCGTTACAGCTCTTTGTACTCGTTCCACCGTGTCACAAATGTAAGATTTCTTGACTGAATATGAGCAGTGTAATTGGTGATTGTGTTACACTTGCTTCATTATAAACTCATTACGCAGGCACCCTTTCCGGAAAGAAGTATCCAGTGTCTGGAAACCAACTACATTTACTACAATTTGTTTTACAGTTTTTTTAAATATCACAATCATACCAGTTTAGTATGGGAAAATGGGTAAATATAGTGATTTCAACCTGTAATAATTCAATTATTTTCAGGTTATTGACAAAACTTTGACATAAAATTTAATCTTTTCTCTTTATAAATGTACAATTCCATCTCTAGTGTAAGTAATAGTTTGTTTGTTTTTCTCCCAAGCTACTTTAAGTTAGGTTACTGTTTTCAGCGATGAGTGATTTCTGTTTTACAACTTAATACACATGATACTGTGTCTATACATATAAAACTCCTATCAAAGAAAAAGAGACACTCGTCAATATGAGGAGGAGCTTAATATATGCTTTTAAGTTGTCTTTCAATCCAAGTTAAAAACTTTTATGAATTAAATTTTTGTTACATTATTAAATTGTATTTCCATCCATTTGGAGATGATCCACATTTGATCTTTTTTTATTATTATTTATTTACTATTAAAAAAAAAAAAAACAAAAAAAAAACAAACAAAAAAAAAACACCTTTATCTGTTGTACTGTAAATGATTTATATACATTTGATATTTTAGTTGTTGAAATTAATCTTATATTAACACTCAAATTACACTTGTCTCATTTTTGTGTGTGTGTATATATATATATATATATATATATATATATTTGTGGTACAAAAGTTAATAGCTTTGAACAAGATATCCGGAGACATGCCGAGCTGGGAAACAATTCATAAAGGGGAAAACGACAATTCGTTAATAAAAACGATTTAAGAGTAAATTTATATATTTATAAATTAGCGATTATAAAAAAAAAAAGGGGGGGCCTAAAATAAACCTCAAGACGTCTTTCAACGGATATATCGTCAAAAGAAAACATCGGCGGTTACGATTAAGAAAAAAAAATGTGGTAAATATCGTTTAAAATAATAAGTAGATTTATTTATTTTTCTTTTCTAACGGGGGATAGGGAAATGGAAAATTAGACAAGAAAAAACAAATTAATTGTCGCTAATATCAGGGTAAAAAAAAAAAAAAAGTAACACACAAAGCCCAAGCAGATATCGATAGAATGTAGACATAATTCAATATACACATTCACAATATGTGTATAAGAAAAATAACAACCCTATATATATATATATATATATATATATATATATATATACACACTACAATATTTTAGCACTATAATGGGGTATGATTTGGGAAGTTCTATTTATAAACGATGCTGCTAGGAACTGACGAATCAAATTAATTCGCGTTTTGTTACCAACCAATCAGAATTGCTCCATAAATATTAAGCCTTTCTGTAGCAATTTTGCATATGTTTTCTTCGTGTTAATCTTTTGCTCTGTGGATTGCAACTCGAGAACTGTCTACTGCGAACCAATCACCTCCTAGGACTTGGTATAACAACGAACCATCGGAAACTGTTCTGAAACTAAACATGGCTTACACTTCTAAAGGTTATGAGCCGAGCGTGCGCCTTTATTTCGATGGATCCGAATCAAAATTCGAATTGTGGCAAGTTAAATATCTAGCATATCAACGAATTCAAAAGCTACATAAAGTACTTCAGGCACAACCTGAAAACAGAAACGATCCCAGGAAAAGAACGCTAATGTCTTGGCGGAATTAATACAGTGTTTAGATGACCAAAGTCTATCACTGGTAATAAGAGAAGCCCTGGACGATGGCTGCAAAGCATTAAACATATTGAGAGAGCATTATTTATTGAAAGGAAAACCCAAAATTATTTCTTTATATACTGAACTGACTTCTCTAAAATGAATGGAAGCCAAAACCATTACAGATTATATTATAAAAGCTGAAACGACTGCAAATTCTTTAAAAGTGTCTGGTGAAGTTATTAGCGACAGTCTGTTAATTTCCATGGTCCTCAAGGAATTACCGAGTGAGTTCAAGCCATTTACCACCGTGATAACCCAAAAAGAAAAATCCATGACTTTTAGTCAATTCAAGGTAGCACTCAGAAGTTACGAGGAAACTGAAAAAATGATCACAGAAAAAAAAACAAAAAACGAATCTACAAATAGCATAGTACCATCGAAAACCGCCTGCCATGATTTACAGACATGGCATAAAATTCTTGGACACTGCAATATTCCTGATATCAAAAAGTTGCCGACTGTAGTTGATGGAATGAAAATAAAAACATCCAAAAACTTTAACTGCGACGTTTGTACGCAAGGAAAAATGACAAACCATCAAAACAAGATACCAGACAAGAAAGCCAAGAAAATCCTATCACTGGTGCATTGTGACTTGAATGGTCCTGCGGAACTGATGGTCAGAGAATATTATAGATATGTGCTGAATTTCGTAGATGACCATTCAGGTTTAATAATGGTTTACTTTTTAAAGAACAAATCTGACAGCCTGCTAGCAACTAAAAAATATTTAGCCGACATGGCTCCCTATGGTGAAGTAAAGTGTATTCGCTCTGACAATGGTACAGAATTCACTAATAAAGCCTTTGAACTTTTATTAATTAACCATCGTATCAAGCATGGAAAATCGGCCCCTAGATCACTACACCAAAACGGGACTGCGGAAAGAGCATGGCAAATACTTTTTGAAATGGTAAGATGTCTACTCATTGAATCAAAACTCCCCAAAAACCTCTGGTCGTACGCATTTATGGTGGCTGCCTATATATGAAACAAGCGCTTTAACAAAACACTATCTGAAAGCCCATATGAAGCTTTCTGTGGTAAAAAAACAAATTTAAGCCGAATGCATGTATTTGGTTCAACTTGTTTCGCATATATAGATAAAAAGAGTAAATTAAATATTAAAACCGATAGAGGTATATTTGTTGAATACGATAACAGTCCAGCCAATTTAGTATTTTTTCTAGAGAAAAATAAAATTAAAAAAATATGATGTGTAAAATTCACAATAACATTTAATTTTAAAGACGAACCCCATCATATGAAGAGGATGAAATAATATATTTCTTCAAATTATTAAAACAAATGAAGACAATGAAGATGATCTTAAAGTCGAAAGATATCCCAAAAGAAATAGAAAACGGACAGATTTTTTCGTGGTCAACAATATGAAAGATTATCAAATCGACTATTGCTATTCCATGGAAAATACGCCAAAAAGCTCTAACGAAGCAATTTATTCAGAACATTGTGATGAATGGAAAATAGCCATGAAAAAAGAAATAGATGCTTTGACCGAAAATAATACCTATACCTCTCCCAAAAAATAAACGTTATTTCTACAAGATGGGTTTTTACAAAAAAGACTATAGCATCAGGCGTTGAGCAGTACAAAGCTTCACCGACCACAAACCTAACAACAATCAGAATTTTATTGCAAATCACATCACAATATGACCTAAACATCCATCAAATGGATGTAAAAAAAATGCTTATTTGAATGCCCCAATAGACTGAAATTTATATTACCCCTCCAGAGGGATTTATAATGAAAAAAATAGCATGTGGCGACTTAAGTCAGTGTACGGTCTAAAGCAGAGTACTTAGTGTTAAAATACAGTATTTCATGATTATATGGATGGCTCTCGTCTTGGGGAGGCTCCATGTTTTGACAAGCTTCTAGGTTTGACCTTTACTCCTGATCTGAAATGGAACACGTACATCAAATCTGTTGCCAGGGACGCTGGGAAAATGGTGGGATCCTTCTACCGCTCCAGAAGATATCTCACTACTGATGCAATTCTCTATCTGTATAAAAGCCAAGTACGTCCAAGGATGGAGTACTGCTGCCACATCTGGGCGGGAGCTGCTAAAAACAGCCTATCCTGCATTGACAGAGTACAAAATAGACTTTGTGGTTTAGTGGAGGATGCCCTTTTCTCTTCCCTGCAACCTCTTTCCCACAGAAGAGACATTGCGAGCCTGTCTTTGTTTTATCGTTATTTCCATGGCAGGTGCTCGTCTGAGCTCCAATCCCTCGTCCCCCCTTGCCAATCTTTCACGAGAAACACCTGTCTGGCTGAAACTACTGTCAATTTTTCCCACTCTTTATCTGTGCCTAAATCCAAATGTAGATTCCATGAGCAAAGCTTCTTTCTTAGAATTGCATGCCAGTGGAACTCTCTGCCACTTGCCTGTTTCCCACCTGACTACAACTTGGATGTCTTCAAGTCCAACATAAAGAAACTCCTGACAAACCGCCCCCTTAAGACACTCAATCAAAACCCCCAATACTAATGATTACTACAATACTATCTCATTGATTACTGTACACGCAATATCCCTTATACCTGAGTGGCCTTCGGGCCTTGATAAGTGGTGACCCCCATGTAAACAAAAAAAAAAAAAAATTATATGATTAAACAACAATTTAAACAATTTGCTGCAGATCCCTGTTTATATACTGAACACAAAAACAATAAATTACTGATTTTGGTTTTATGGGTGGATGATATTTTAATCGCGCATCAAATTGTGACAATGTTGACTGATGCTAAGAACAAATTAAAAGATTCAAAATGACCAATCTTGGCAAAATATTCTGGTTTTTGGGGATAGAATTTACTCAAAGGAAAGGACTTATTACGATGAATCAATCGAGATACATTGACAAAATACTATTAAAATTTGGAATGGGAAAATGCAAGAAATGCTCTACACTGGTCGAAAATGATATAAAAATATACACATAGAATCTGAAATAATAGACGATAAATTATAGCAAGAAATCATAGGAAGTCTTATATATTTAATGACTTTGACAAGACCTGATATATGTTATACAGTAACAAAACTGTCACAAAAATTATCAAGACCGACAATGAAGGATTTAAAAAGAGCTAAACAATTCCTTCGTTATTTAAAAGAAACTAAAGAACAGAAGTTAGTATTCAGAAAATCAAAAAATCCACTAAAATTAGGATTTTCAGATTCAGATTGGGGAAACGATGAAGATCGAAAAAGTATATCTGGATATTGTTTCAGACTATCAAAAAATGGGCCTGTTATTTCATGGAAATCTGAAAACCAACAGATTGTATCTCTCTCAACATGTGAAGCAGAATTTATCGCAATCACACACATTACCCAGGAAGCACTCTACTTTAAAAATATCTAAAAAAGACTATTTTAGAGTCAGAATTAATTAAAAGCCTCGTAGTAATTAATTGTGATAATCAAGCCAGTATAGTCTTAGCACAGAACACGATAATTGACCAAAGATCTAAGCATATAGATATAAAATACCATTTCATAAAAAACGAGGTGAAAAAGGAGTCCATTATTTTGAATTGCATATCATCAGAACAAAATATCGCTGATGTATTCACAAAACTCGCAACAAGAATAAAGTTAAAGCGTTTTGCTTCAAAACTTGTTGGAGGATTCGACTTTGAATAATTTTTCACGGGCCTGTATGGATATAAATTTCTATAGATTGAAAAAAGAAAAAAAAAAAAGAAAAGACGTTAAACTGCATCCATTTTGTTTGTATTAACACTTTAACCTACTAAAGCGTAACTAATACTTTTACTGAAATAAAAAAAAATTTTTAATGGGGGGGATGTTAAAATATTTTTGCACTATAATGGGGTATAATCCCACACAGTCGAGAGATTCTATTTATAAACGATGCTGCTAGGAACTGAAAAATCGAATTAATTCACATTCTACTACCAACTAATCAGAAACCAGAATTGCTCCATAAATATTAAACCTTTCTGTAGCAATTTTGCATGTGTTTTCTTCATGTCAACACGGGAAGAATCTTTTGCTCTGTGGATTCCAACTCGAGAACTGTCTACTGCGAACCAGTCATCTCCCAGGACTTGTGCAGAACAACAAACCATCGGAAACTGTTCTGAAACTAAACATGGCTTATACTTCTAGAATATACACATATATATATATATATATATATATATATTAGAGCTCTTTAAACAATTCCAACTTGTGTGAGAGCTCTTTCTGCCTATAGAGCGAAGGCTTACGCATCGTTACACACAAAGCCTCCAAAATATTTGGTAAATGTTTAGAGCGAGCCCTGTGCATGATACGAAAAAGACCATCCGAATAGGCATCTCCACACAATTTATTATCGAGCAAATGTTGCCCAATCACTGACTCATGAATCGGTGAGTGCCCGGATGTGCTAAGTAAGCGTCCGGGCGTATTCCTTAAATGCCAGATATGCTCGTCGATACATTCTTATTAGACATAAACGTATTCCGAAATTGAGCAGGTATATGCTGGGCCAGTCTGACCCCCATGCGCTGAAGAGTTCGACCCACATAGTCAGCACCGAACTGACATTTGAATTCATAAATTACTAAACTTTTGTCCAGTGTGGGTAGAACATCTTTCTGAAAAGATGGGAAAGCCTTCTTGGTACCAAATACTACATGGGGTTGCACCGCATAGTAACAGCGGGACACCACAGATCTGATCCTATCAGAAAAACCTTTACTGATAGCGCCAATTAAAGGGAGCTTTAAATATACCGGACATTTACGTGGCCCGAAGAAAATGTCAGTGTTTGATTGCGCAAGTTTTTTCTGAATAAACTTGACAATAATACATTCGGGAAAACCATTCTTAATGAGCATATCTTATCTTTTTCAGTTCAGCTTCTAATTTGCTGGCCATGCACACGGTGAATCAACGTTTTAATCAAGCTGATTTTCCTACTCATAGGGGCAAAGGAGTCCCAACTGATATACAGGCCCATGAAAGTTGGTTTCTTGTATATTGTGGTAGAGACATTGTTACCTGTCCTTTCTACCAAAACATCCAAAAAGGGAAGAGTCATTGTGTTCTTCCTCCATGGTGAATTTTAAAGCTGGGTGGAGATTATTCAAATGCAGGAAAATTCACTCACTTCCTGGCGAAACTTGAAAATGACGAAGGTGTCATCAACGTATCGCCACTAACAAAAGGGTTTAGTAACCCGAGTGAATAACAGATTCCTGGAAACCTAGGAATGTACTAGCTAGGATAGTACCCAGAGGACTGCCCATTGCAACCCCATCCACCTGCTGGTACATTTCATTGCTGAAGCTGAAACTGATCGACTTAGTGGCCAGTTCAATAAGTTCCAGAAAAATCTTCTCTGGAAAAGCAGGAGGGGTTAATGTGCTACGATACAACATATCGGCACATATTTGAATCATTTAATCAAGTGGAACATTTCTAAATAAGCTAGTGACATCAAAGGAACAAAGGAAATTAGTTTGAGGATAACATTCCAGTTCACGCATGGCAGCGGGGAAGCAGAACGAGTCGGCAATAAAATTACTTGACAATTTGTTCAGCACAGGTTCCAGGATTTTGGCCAGCCACTTTGCAAGTTCATGTTGAGCTGATCCAATCATAAATAAGATGGGTCTTAAGGGGACACCATCCTTATGGATCTTGGGCAGCCCATACGTCCGTGGTTGCTGCAAACTTACAGATCGGATCCTTTCATAAGTGTCCTTGCTGATAAATGTACTTTTATGTAACCGAAGAAAACACTTTTGAAGTTTTACTTCCACTCAATGAAATTGTGAATGTGTATATTGAATTATCTGCCTCCTACATTCTATCCATATCTGCTTGGGTTTTGGGTGTTACTTTTTTTTTTTTAACCCTGATATTAGCGACAATTGTTTTTTCTTGCCTAATTTTCCATTTCCCTACACCACGTTAAAGGGGGAGGGAAAAAAAAAAAAAAAAAAAAAAAAACTTTTTTTTTTTTAAACGATATTTACCACATTTTTTTTCTCAATCAACATTTGCTCGATAATAAATAGTGCGGTAACGCCTATTTGAATGGTCTTTTTCGTATTGTGCACATGGCTTGCTCTAAACATTTGCTGAATATTTTGGAGGCTTTGTGTGTAACAATGCGTAAGCCTTCGTTCTGTAGGCAGAAAGAGCTCTCACACAAGTTGGAATTGTTTAAGGAGCTCTAATATATATATATATATATATATATATATATATATATATATATACACGATTGTTGTTTTTCTTGTACACATATTATGAATGTGTATATTGAATTATCTGCCTACATTCTATTGATATCTGCTTGGGTTTTGGGTGTTACTTTTTTTTTTTTTTACCCTGATATTAGCAACAATTAATTTTGGTTTTTTTTTTGTCTAATTTTCATTTTCCCTATCCCCCCGTTAGAAAAGAAAAATAAATAAATCTACTTATTATTTTAAACGATATTTACCACATTTTTTTTTTTTTCTTAATCGTAACCACCAATGTTTTCTCTTGACAATATATCGGTTGAAAGACGTCTTGAGGTTTATTTTAGGTCCTTTTTTTTTTTTTTTTTTTTTTTTTGATTATATATACACTCGCTAATTTATAAATATATAAATTTACTCTTAAATCGTTTTTATTAACGAATTGTCGCTTTCCCCTTAATGAATTATTTGTTTCCCGGCTCGGCACGTCTCTGGATATCTTGTTCAAAGCTATATATATATATATATATATTAAGTAATGTGATTTATAATTTAAAAATTAAAAAAAAAATTTTTTAATTTAAAAATCAAATTTTAATTAAATTAAAAATCAGTTTCATAAGAAGATAATAATACAAATAAACAACAAACTAAAACCCGCAAACGTAAGAATAGACACAAGGAGATCCTATGGTTCAACCCCCCGTATTCCAAAAACCTAGAAACAAACATAGCTAGAGAATTTTTTAAAATATTAGATAAGAACTTTAAAGCCCCCCATAGATATAATAAGATTTTCAATAAGAACACAATTAAAGTCTCTTACTCTACTATGCCTAACCTTCATCAGAAAATAATTAGCTCTAATAATAAGAAAATTAATAAACTACAAAATACAACTATACAAAATACATCGGACTGTAACTGTAGAAGAAAAAATAAATGTCCCCTACAAGGCTCATGTAAAATTAAAAATGTTATCTATAGCTGCACAGTATCAAAAACTCCAAATATACAAGAACCTATCAACAGCCATAACTCAACTACCAGATTAAATAATAACACCAACTTAAATCAATCTACCGATCAATTACTAATCAACCCACCACATTATAATCCAACAATAGACCTAACGGAAAATAATCATAATAATCAAGAGGTAATATATATTGGTTCCACATCTGGCCCAATAAAACACAGAATTTCAACGCACAAACATTCTTTTAAAAATAACTCTCTATCAAACCAAACTACTCTATCCAACTATATTTGGCAACTAAAAAATAGCAATATTTCTTTCAACTTAAAATGGCAAATAATTGAGACTTGCAAATCATATAAACCAGGAGATAAATTTTGTACACTATGTACAAAAGAAACCCTAAAAAATTTAAAATATGAAGATATAAAAAGCACAACCAAACTAGTAAATTCAAGACACGAGCTTCTATCATGTAATCATAAACGTTGGTTTAAATTTAATAAATATAAACCACCTTAAATCATTAAAAATTACTCATTAGTAAAAATAGATTACAAATTTTTTTTTTTTTTTTTTAATAAATTAAGTTAGACCAATTACCGCCCTTAGACTCGTAAATCAAATAATAAATAAAGCTAATAACACATGACAATTATCTCCCCTTAAAAACTTGCAAAATAAATATTCTCTCTATATATATTAACTGTAGCGTCTTTAAATCAAAATACGCTAACGGAAACAATTTACTGCACGAGCGTCGCCCTTTTAAAATTCATCATTCAATAAAATAAAAAGCTATAGCAAACATCTAAATGACTACTTTAAACACAGTTCCTGATTTCAAAAAAAGAAAAACTAAAAGGTAACTATCTCTATATATTTTTAAATCAAATTTATTATGTAAATTCAAAAAAAAAAAAAAAAATTTTTTTCTACTCAATTCTATCTCTAACCTATACTAATTTTCTTATAAATTTTAAATCCAAACTTTTTATTTCAATTTTTCAGATTCATCTGCCTTACTTTTAATGCTAGGTTTATTTTTGGTGTCTTTTCAATTCAATAGAAATCCTCCTAAATTTGCTGATGAGGAGACCGTGCTTACCAAAAAAACTATGTATAATTGTTCTACGTGACTTCATGTATACCACAAATAAAAAGCACGGATTTCCGAAACGATTGTACAGATAATTGACTTTGTTGTTGTTCCTTCTTATGAAACTGATTTTTAATTTAATTAAAATTTGATTTTTAAATTTAAAAAAATTTTTTTTAATTTTTAAATTATAAATCACATTACTTAATATTGAATTAGCTCTAGGACATTTAACTATCGAGCTTATTATATATCTAAATTACAACGAGCATTTCCTGTATTTTAATTAAACTAGTAATTTCACTATTACATTAAAATACACTTAGCTCTTTAGACTATTATTCTAATCTCCTTTAAATTTATATATATATATATATATATATATATATATATTGCGAGAGATAATGGGATTTTAGTTTTATCATTGATTTGATTACTGCTTTCATTAAGATTAAGTTTTATTTATCACATGATGACATGACATTTATAAGGACTTCTCATTTGTTCAAAGTCTGCACTTTTAGTTATAGACTGATAGTTGGCTTCTAAACCAACACCAAACAAGGCAGCATTATTTAAAAATTTCCAACTTTCAAGAGTTATGATGCAGTAGTTGTTTAGCTAAGAAAATATTTTATATCATTGTTTATATTTTGTAAAAACTTTTATATGCTCATTCATTTTTTTTTCTTTTTCATACTAATGGATCACCTATCAAAGCCAAAAGGTATTTGAGGGTAAAGATTTTCAATTCTATAATGTAACAGTAGTATGAAACGATTGAGAACTGATTAATTTACAGAACATAAGATATTTGTTTACATTGGACTTAAAAATATAGTTTGTAAAGAAACATTTTCATTGTAACATGTTCCACAGGTGGGAAGTTTTTAGAAATAAATTTTCTTCAAAGAAGTTCCGTTTGAATTAAGACATACAAAGCAAGAAAAGCTCTTTGCAATATTGGTAACAAGACAAGTTCTTGCAGAGAAGATTTTTAGGAGAGGAATACTAGTCGAGCATCTATCATGGAAATAACGAGACAGTAGAGAAATACTAGCAACATTTGTTCTGTGAGAATAGCGGCTAGAGAAGAGATAATCTCCCACTAGATTGCCAATTGATTTTGTACTCTGTCAAAGCAAGATAAATACTTTGAACACGGAAGATAAATTTTGTTTACATTGATTGAAAAAAAAAAAAAAAAAAATTGTATTTCAGATCATTTTACTTGTCCATTTGGATATTTCCCAATAAGACAGATTAATTTTGCTGGCAAGCAGAACCATTGTAACCATGTTAGATATTGATTTTATGTAGTTGAATTTTATGTCATGTTGCATTAGTTTATGCCAAAGTTGGTTTAATTTAATAGTTCTTTGTGGAGGATGGATATTGTTTGTGCATTTGTATATTTTCTATTGACATAACATGTTAAAACATGCTATAGCCACACTGTAAGTATAAATGAGAGTGTAATAAAATGTAGTGTAGTACAGTATGACAAACAGCAGCAGCAAAAACCCAATATTAACAATGCTTCAAGTCTCTGCTGGACTTCTAAGCTGGGTGTTGATTCATGTAAACATTTAACTTTATTTCTAGTCTGCCCAACCAAAAACAATCTTTCATATGAGCAAAGATGTGTTCCTGGCCTTATAAATGGGAGTGCTCACTACTTCATTCTTTTTTTTTTAGCAAAGAAACGGCACAGCTATTAGAGCCACCCTCACATCGCTCTTTCAACTCTTAAACTTCTCATTTGAGACACACATCAAAACCCAACAAGAACTATTTAACATCCAAGATGGCTGACCTGTGGATGTGGAGCTTACAACATGCATAGATACACAGAGTTTATCTTTAATACATGCATATATAGACTTTATCACAAGAAAATCGTTCTTATATTAACTATTTTATTTTTTTTATATACAAACAGGACATTTATCATATCCTTCAAACTGTTTCTTGCCCAGACTTCTGGACATAACCTCTGTAACTAATTCCTATTCAATTATTATATTATATGTTAACAAAGATGGTTAATAAGGTTGTTTAAAATGTTAGAATGAGATTTTCTTTCTATTATACAAGAGTCCCTGTGTTAGTAGATACAGAAAAGTTGAAGTAGCAGGGTAAATTAAGAAGGGTAGGCCAATGAAAACATCAGATGAAGTCATAAAGTGAAAGAGATAAAGACATGGTCAGAAATAGGTTAGTTTGAAAGTCAATTTCTAAAAACTATTGAATGCATGTCAACATGTAAAATGAATATTAAATCGAATATAATGGTGGCAATTAAGCATCTGATATATTTGAAAAGGTTTTTGTGTCACCCTCTCATGACGTCAGCATTTCTGTTAAGGATTTGGTCACACACACATGACTGAAATAAACATCACACAAAAATAATTCAAATATGTTCAAAGTTTCGAACATTCATCATTTTCTCCCATGTTTATTCTGTAAAGTGGAGGTGCATACTGGATTTCACGCTCCCCCATAAACGGTAAGGCTTGGTCAGGATGAAGTCCAGCCATCTTGATATCTTACTATAGAGTAGCCAATCAACTTTGTTTCAGCCTTTTCTCAGGTCTCCATCTGGGGTCTCATTTTCACAAATAAGTTTATGTGCATTACATGCCTGCAGCAGCATAAACAATTTTCTTTGGTTTTGTCAGAGATCAGGACAATTTCTGACATGGTTGATTGTTGTTAGAAGAGAAGTTCAATGAAATATCTGTCTTCATAACTGATACCATTCTTTTAGTTTCCTTCATCAATGGCCAACACTCAGAGGCATACAAGTTTAGAACATTGACTAATGTTATGGGGTAAGCTGATTTACACATGTCAGGAATTTAGAATTGTCAGAGTTTCAGTAGGTTAATCTGAAGATGGACTTCATTAGCATCTAATTTCAAACATTGGAATTCTGAGTTATTGTGCAATTCATCTAAGAGGAAAAATAATCAATATCATCTTACTTAGATCGATCAAGATCCTATGACAGAAGTTTTTGTTATTAATGATAAGTATATCTATTTACTTATGTTCTGTCTGTATACATCCGTGTGAGTATCTGTACGTGAAATTTTTCTCTTAATCTATAGTTTTGGTTGAAGGCCAAAGAATGGTCCTATTAGACACTCAATATGGCATCTTGTTCATTTAGTCAACTTCACATTATCAGGGATGCAAATAGCCAATGGCATAAAAGCTGAAATTGAGATAAATTTCCCATCTGCTCTTTTGAGTATGTATGTATGGAAGGCAGCAGAACATTTTACTGAAACAACTTCGATTAGTTTTTATACAAAGAAAATCAAAATAACGAAAAAGTCAATAAGTGCTACTACTTTGATGAAACAAAAATCATATAATTCCCCTATCCACACTGTGAATCGTTTGAAGCCTTAGCTTTTACAGCAAAATTAAAACTGAATGTGAAAGGCAAGACTGTAAAAAGGGAGAACAATGATGAAAAGCGAAAGATAATGAGCAATAAAATGTAACCAAATATTGACACTGAAGTGATTAAACAGAAATGAAGAACTGTCATCCATGAGATACTTCAACAATTAAAGCAAAAATCAACTTTTCTGGGTTATAAAAAAAAAAAAAAAAAAAAAAAAAAAAATGAAATTCTGCTAAAGAGTGAAAAACTTGCATCTTTGCATTATTGGCATCAAATATAGCATTGGCTAGTTGATTCCCAGCATAGATAGGACTCTAACAGGCACTATTAATCAGAGGTAGAGTAGATCTGTGAGTAACAATTAGTGAATAAATTCACCTCTTTAAGACTGAGCCTCATCAATGAATATAGTTTAATGTCATTATTTCAGAAAATATGCTTTTGGTTTGCCTAGTAAATTGTAGATGCAGTATAATAAAACTATTTAAACAGAACATTTTTAATGAGGGGTTAATATTTTACATTTTAACAGTTATATTATATTTTGCTAGTCATTTTAATTTTTAGATAAAAAATGATTTGCATCATAGAGATGTTCTGTTTCCATATTTCTGTCAATTCTAATTTTGTCATTTCCAAATACATTTATCCAGGGCCACTGAATGCTTCATCGAGTTACTCAGACATTTAAAAAAAAAAAAAAAAAAAAGTTGTCGCTAAAGTTAATGCTTTAAAAATACTTATATATTGAGTTGTATTTAAAACACACAAACAGAATAATTTTTTTTTTCAAAGTTGCCATTGACATTGGCTAAGACAAAAATGTAGTATCTGTTCTGATACTATAGTTTATCTTTGGTGAGTGAAGGAGAAATCCTTCTTGACTGAACCAATTTTTACTTTTATTCCACCCCAGAGTGCCATATTTTAAGGAACTGGATTTTCCTCATAAAAAACTGACCTTCTAGTTAACTGTTCTTATGGAAAGACAAGTAAATAGGGACACTCCTCCATCCAGCTTCGATGAGTGCCCTAGACTCCAAGGTGGCCAACACCAGGGGACATTAACCAGGTTGAATGCAATTACAGTTTCTTACATGCATGAGCCACATCTTCCTCTGCATACCACACTGTAGTACATTGGATATCCAAACGCACTATAGAGTTCATGCAAATGTAATACAATGTACATGGCCAAACTAGACGAGACACTGACTGCATAAGGCATCTGTAATCATACCAATACCTACTTTCTGATAAATCACAACTAATGAGATTCTTTCTTCCAGTTTGCAGCTGCACATTCACCTGATCATTATTATGCTGTAGCCTTTCCAGATCACAAGATCTGGGGGCCCATGTCTTACTGCTGTGCAACATAGCATAGCGAACGCAGGTATTTGAAAAAATTGCTCCAGAATTTTGAAGAAAAGGCGCTTAAGGATTGGTTTCCTGAGACTTCCCCTTATAA
Source organism: Euprymna scolopes (assembly GCF_053919585.1). Classification (NCBI taxonomy): domain Eukaryota; kingdom Metazoa; phylum Mollusca; class Cephalopoda; order Sepiida; family Sepiolidae; genus Euprymna; species Euprymna scolopes. The sequence goes on from NC_136504.1 coordinate 61,667,685, forward strand.
CACAAAAGCAAGGAAAGTTAAAAACCAAAACCAGCATTTAATATGGAATGCAAATGCAATAGGTGATTTTGATGTCAACTAGGACACTATATTCATGTAAACCTCAGTTAGACCATCAATAAAGCAAGAAATGTTGAACATATTCTGTCAGATACAGTGTCCCATTTAGATAAATACACTTATTGCAGATGAGAGTGAAAAGAGAGAGAGAGAGAGAACAGCAAGGAAAAGAGACAATGGCAAAAAAAAAAAAGAGAAAGAGATAGGAGTGAGAGAGAAATGGCAGCAAGATGTAAATCTAAGTCTACAAAAGCTTTAAATGAAAATAGGCATTCACAGAAAAATGTATGCATCAGAGAGCAAATTATTATTTATGGATAAAATTATATCTACAAAATGGTGCCAACAGAAAAGAGAAATCAATACAGGTCTGAATATGAAATACAAAGAGTTTGGTGTTACATATTTCAATAATCAATGATGGCAGTTAAATATTCAATTTATAACGAATAGTAAATAATTTTATGATTGTGAATACCCTCAACTATAATTCGAAAACTGATATGTACTTTTAGACATTACTGCAAGCAACGTTCTAGGTAAAGACCGGATTGGTAAAAAGTGCTTAATAACTTGCAGGAACAATCAAGCTGGAAAATCTTAAGGAAATGCTGATATCCATAGTTAAGATGAAGTAATAATATTAAAAAAGAAAAAAAATTTTTTTAAATAGATGGCTATTGTCTCTGTAACAACAATTTCTGGACTAAACTAACAAAATAACTTTTAGATAAAATTTAACTTTATTCATCGACAGTCTGTAAGTTGATCCATTTCTTCTAATGTTTCTGTAACAATTTGGACTTAAAATACCTCAGTTTTTTATATCATTCTTCAATTGGAACAAAGTTTCTTGTTGGAGCATTTTTTGAGTTTGAAAACTACCAGCAGTCATTGGGTGTCAGATCTGGAGAATAAGGTTGGTGTGGTAACAATTGGAAGTGCAATTCATATAGTTTTGCCATTGTTCTGACACCGTGCATTATCGATGAAAGATCACATTTGTAGCAATTTGTTCACATTTTCTTCTTTCAAAAATCAATAGTGCCATGTAATATTTGCCATTGACTGTTCTTCCCTTTTCTAAAAGTGGTCAATAAACAAAATACCTTGCACCTCACAAAAAACAGGAGGTTAAAACCTTGTCTTTGGTCACTTTGGACGGATTTCATCTTCTCTGTCCCCCCTCAATTGAATACTGACTTGACTCTAGAGAGAAATGATGGAGCCATGCTTCATCCATTGTCATATATTGAATAAAATTCCTTTTTATTACATTGAAACAGTGAAAAAAACTGAATTATCAATGTGATGTTTTTGATTGACTGTGAGTGAACATGACACTCACTTTGAACACATCTTTCTCATTGACAATCTAAGGCAATTTTAATTTACATTTAAATTACAACCATATTTCAAGTTAGCATACTATTACTTAATTTCAATAGAGCAGAGTCAGAATAATACTTATGAAACTACTGTTTTGCTTAATTAAACATTAGGCTTATAAATACTGTCGCACTATATCTGTAACTTCACAAATTGCACACCCTAATGGTTCTTTCTATTCAAGCGGGAATGAATGTGTAGCTAATAGAAAGTCTGGACAGGATTTGGCTTTTAGTGTGAGCAATACAACACTTAATATGAAATAAAAAGGAAACATCTTGCTCAATTGTATGATAAAATCAAGTGCTTCATTATAAAACTAAGCTTATGGAAGTTACAATTGTCAAATAGGTTTTACTGTCGTGCCAACATCTGTTTTGTGACACTGCAACCCTAAAAAAAAACAAAAAAAAAAAAAACAGGATTTTGAATCATTAAACATCTTAGTCTTCGACATACTGATTCTTTTTGTGTCTTGACATGCCTACAAGGCTTCCTTCAGTCTTGATAAACTCTGGATACCCATGTAAGGGTGCCTGCGCATGAAATTTTTGTGACAAGAGCTGTGCAACCTTCAACTACACCTCTCCTGAGTCGACATTGTTAAATACCAGTGGCAAGTGGGGGTTCAGAACGACTGGAAACAATGCAGAGATAAGCGGAAAGCATATACAGCGCCTAGAATTCCCAAATGGTCACCCATCTAGTACTAGCCAGATTCAATGTTGCTTAACTTCGGTGATCTGACGAGAACCGGTGTGTCAACATGATTATGCATAATAAAACCGGATGTTAAATCCTTGAGTATCTTAATTCGTGTGACAGAAATTAACACATTTTTCTGCACAATTCATACTTCAATGCAACCAATCAACTTTCATAAAAGCACTGTATCAGCAGCAGTCACCAATAGACTATAAAAAGAATGTTCATCTTCACTGAGCTCTCTGATTGGCCAGGGATATTTATGCTGATAGGAAACAAGTGCAATTAAATTCATACTTGTAAAATAAGCACAGCAATGTGATGCAATATAGTGGTAATAAGTTAGGAAATGGAGCTCAGTCGACAGTGTGTTAAGACTTTTTTGCACTCTGTCAAAGGAAAACCTAGTGATTAATGCATCTGACCAGATGTAGCAAAAATGCTCCATGCATAGATGAATAGTGACTTTATAGTGATATAGGATACTAGCAAGTTTGAGAAATTTTCTAGCCTGGTAGAGAGAGAGAGAGAGAGAGAGAGAGAGAGAGGAGGTCACCTTTTTTGTAGACTTGTATGTATTTATTCTACTACACCTTGAATGTTAAGCTCAATGTTGGACTCTCAGGAAGGGTGCTATCAGCCATGGCAATCGGTAGTTGGAAAAGCTTCTTATAATTATTAAAGGAAAGGAGCTGTGTCTTGGTAGCATTGAATGTGACCACCCTATTTTAGCCCCATTCAACTACAGACTGGTCATTTTTTAAGGATTCAACATTTGCCTTGAATGTTTATGTGTGTTCAATTTGCTCACATGTTGAGAATAAAGCAAGGCGTCATCAGCAAATATACTCAATTTCAGATGTCACAGAGCAATTGTTTATGAACATGGATTTGTGATGAAAGCAATGTAAAAAAAATTGAAAACAATTTTTATATGATAGAATCTTTAAAATTATCAGCAGACTACAACAAGTTTGTAAAGCATTGTTTGACTTGGTAGTCATTTATTCAGTTCTGAAAAATATATTAAAAATAAAAGAAATCAATTATTTAATCACATGGGGGAAGTATAAAACTAAATTATGTTAGTTAAATGTGTTTCAAGACAGACATGCACTTTTTTTGAGCTAGAAATGCCATTTGTGGTATAATATAGATAAACATTTATAAAGTTTATTGGGGGGGGGGTAAAATAAGTAGATGTAATCTATGCATGTATGGAGTGAGCAGCACAGAAAACATTTTCTTATACTCTAATCAGTTTTAACTAAGTCAAAATTAAGAAAAAGACTTGCATATGTGAAAGGGAAGGAAACTGGAAGTCATTCTTTAATGAAACAAGAGTCATCTGACTCTTTATGAATGGATCATTTTCAGTTTTCAGAGAGAACTGTCAGAAAAGAAAAATATATGTAAAACAAGGTGGAGAGAGAAAGAGAATTAAAATTCAGCCAAATAGCAATGAAAAAATTAGTTAAAATTCTAGTGATTTGGCATAAATCAGCTTTTTTAATTTAAGGGGCGGGGGGGGGAAGCAAAAGTGGAGGTTTGTAGATGATTGGAGAGGTTGAGCGATAAGCAGCTGTCACTGGTATGCGCCTGCTCCTAAGAAACAGTGGTTGCAAACAGGAGAAAACCTGGAACTGTCCAAGGCAATAATTGAACATACATGATAATGCAAATTTGGCACTTCTGACAGTCTAAAAGAGCTCGATAATAGGAGTGACATTTTTTTCTAGACTAGAGAGAAATCATTTTCGGATAACATGCAACTAACGTTGTTCACTTGTATTTGAACTGTCATCGACAACATTAGTCATGCATTCTTTTGTGGTTTTTCAAGTTTCAGCATTTATCATGGACTGATGCTCTATGCGTCTGTTGGCTTACACTACTACTTAATTTAACTGCTGCGACTACTGCAAGATAAATTTTGCTGGTGAAAAAAAAATCCAGCACCAGAAGAAGCAAGCATACTGAGAGTTATTATTCTTTGTGCTTTCATTTATTGCTATCACTTGCTTTCAAAACTGGAGTAATTTAAGCAGAAATTAGCTTTTGCAGAATTTTGTAAGGAAAAAAAAAAAACTATGCAGAATTTTACTAAAAAGTAGAAAATTCCCATCTGTTATTAGCATTCAATTTAATACAAGTGTTAAAAATGTTGCTGTAAAACAGGCTTTAAAATACTAGCACAGAAAAACAAGGAAATTTTCTATTGAATTAATTTTTATATACAAACTAGCGAGGGGTACCCGGCGTTGCCCGGGTGTTTGTAGGTGTGTGTGAAAAAAAACCCGAGAAAAAAAACAGGTGCCCGTGAAAAAAAAAAACGAAGCCTTGACGACGCGCAGTTGGAAAATAGTAAAGTGTGAAAAAAAACCAGGTGCACGTTTTTGATTGACATGACGGTTTTGTGCGGGATCGTTTTTAATGAAAGAAGCATTTTGTGAACATCGAGGAGAAACATACATACATTTTCGCTTTTATATATATAGAAGAAGATATAAAAGTGTTTATATGCAAATCATGACCTTGCTCAGGAAATGCACTTGCAATTTAATTACATTTTTTTAATTACGGGTGCAAGTAGTCTGCCATGACAAAAAGAATACAATCAGTAAATTAAATGCTGATTGAAGCAGTTTGCAATTAACAATGCATTACCTTTGTCGGCATAGCAAATGTATTTACTTATAGACTTCACTCTTTACTATGAACAAAGAAAAAAGTAGATTACGTATTTTAGTCTAGAAAAAAGTAGATTACGTATTTTAGTCTTGCAAATCTAGATAATAAGTCATAGGTTAATTTTCTGATTGTTTTATTTTCTAATGGCTGAATTTGATCTTGAAAAGATTAGTGAAGACGATTTTTCAAAATTGATGTATGAATCCGATATTCTTTGATAACAGTAATTGTCATGCAAAAAATTTTGATCAGATAAATATTTTGAGTTATCAGTGTTTCCATAGCAAAACTTTTAAAATATTTCACAAAATATGGAGAAGTAAGGACCAAATGACCAATCCTTATGTTGTTAGGCATAAGAATGCAGTTTCACGGTCAAATTAGCTTTGTTTTACCATCTTATTGGTACGATAGTAATATATTTGGCTATTGTGAATAATTCATTTTAACAGTTGGCTCTCTTACGATGAAAATTTCTTATTTCTTTTTCAGTATCAATTTTAACAAAAGATGCAAACAAGTAATAATTAAAAACCAAAATAATTTCATTGTATCCTGGGTAACGCAGAATAAGTACAACTAGTTAACAGTTAAAGCAATCTCATTTTCACCAGACCCCCCCATTTTGTTTTTAACAGCTTCAGAACAAAATGTGCTACTAAAAGAAAAGACCTTTAAGTAAAAGATTTTATCCATCAAAAAAGATAAACTGTAGTAGTAACTCACCCTTGTTTTGGGCACAATATTCAGGTGTAATTTCTGGTCGACTAAACTAGCACCAGCTTCTGAAAGGTAGCCTTGATTTGGAACCAAACAACTCCGTCCAAAGCAACAAGGACAACATAATTTGTGCATCCATTTTGTCCACTTGGGATTCAGGTGTCCATAAGGTTCTTCATCTTTAGGTTTGAAAACACCAATAATTTTCTGTCAAAAAAAAAGAAAAAAATACAATTATATATACTAATAATATTTTTTTTTCAACTGGCATTATTACTTAAGCTCAATGAAAATGATTTTACACTTTCAGAGCACATATATATAATAGTGAATATTCCAAATCCAAACATATTGATATTTTTTCTTTCATAATATTTTATAAAATATTATGAAAGAAAAAAATATATATAAATATATATTCGCCTATGGAATGTTCACTACTGATTATAGACATACACACATTATATATATATATATATATATATATATATATATATATATATATATATATATATTGTTCATTTAAGAAATTCAAATACAATATTAAAAATTGTGGAAAATAGTTGAACACACAAGAAAGATTCTAAAATTATATATATATATATATATATATATATATATATGTGTGTGTGTGTGTGTGTGTGTCAATACTTGTTCATGCTATGAAAATCAACATGTTCACACATTTAATAATCTTAAACAACCTAAAGATAACATTGCAATTTTCCAGATTCCATCAGAGTTCACGAAGAGCAAATTATTGGTTAGTTAACTTATATAAAATAAGTCAAATAGAATGCAAAGAAATTAAATCTATTCTTAAATGTATTTTCTTTATTTGTCTAAGAAAAAAAATTAAATATTTAAACATTTAATTTATTTAATTTGGTATTTTTAAGATTTAAATTTGTTTTTGTTTGAAGCTATTTGCCATTTTATAGCTGTCAAGTATTTTTAAGAAAACACCATTACACTAAAAGTTGTTAAAGTTTTTTCTTCATTTCATATTACATTTTAACTTTTTAAAGAAAGAAAAAAGGAAAAGAGAAAAGGAAAAGAAAAGAGAAAAAGAAAAGAAAAGGAAAAGAAAAAGAAAAAAGAAAAGAGAAAGGAAAAGAGAAAGGAAAAGAGAAAGGAAAAGAGAAAGGAAAAGAGAAAGGAAAAGAGAAAGGAAAAGAGAAAGGAAAAGAGAAAGGAAAAGAGAAAGGAAAAGAGAAAGGAAAAGAGAAAGGAAAAGAGAAAGGAAAAGAGAAAGGAAAAGAGAAAGGAAAAAAGAAAGGAAAAAAGAAAGGAAAAAAGAAAGGAAAAGAGAAAAAAGAGAAAAGAAAAAGAGAAAAGAAAAAAGGAAAAAAGAGAGAAAGGAGAGAGAGCGACGGAGCAAGAGAGAGCGAGAGAGAAAGGAAAAGAGAGAAAGGAAAAGAGAGAAAGAGAAATAAAATAAAAAGAGAAAGAGAAATAAAAAGATAAATAGAAAGAAAAAGAAAGAAAAAAGAAAGAAAAAGAGGAAATTTATATAAAAAGTTATATTTTTTGGTAATCATTTTAATTTTTCAATAAAAATTTTTTTTCATCAGCCGATCGATATAGGGAAAATTATATTTTTAAAAAATGGATGAGGAAATAATATAATCCAAAGTAATTTTTATGCATACTGAAATCACGTCTTCAATTTAATTCTAGTGAAAAAAATTAATGACAGCTTTGAAAAACTATTTTCTTAGTGTGGGTGTGTTTTTTAATACAATTCAATATCATTATTTAATTATTTTTAAAACATTAACTTAAGCAATAATCTATATATCTATAAAAGTAAAAGTGTCTGTGTCTGTCTGTGTCTACATTTTCCAACACAGTAACTGTCAATTTTCAGTCTACAGACTCGAAATTTGATATACAGGGTATTGAAATTTATGAAAATCTTTGTAATCGGTTTTCAGCCAGAAATTTGGCTGTTAAGGGGTCAAAGTTCAACGATTTGACTTTTAAGAACTCTACCAAACTCATCCGCCAATTTTGGATGTAAATACTTGAAATTTTAGATACAGCTTCCTTGGACATAGATCTAACTTAATAACTTGATTTGAGTCCAAACAATAAATATTTAAGGGTCATAATAGGGGTCGAAATTTGACCGCTTCGGTCTCTACCCAATCACTCAGACAATTTCTGGTCTAAACATTTGAAATTTTACAGAAAGGGTATTCAGAGATAGAGCAAGATTTTTAATCGGTTTGGGTCGAAAATTTGAGTTACTAATATATAAATGTATGTTTGCATGTCTGCCTAAAGCTTTCAACAGAGGGGACGGGTTTTTACAAGATCAATATCGTTTTGAAGCTCGACCTTTCAGAAAACAAATATTGAAAAATTGGCTAAAAACATTAATATCTTCAACTGGGCACTTTTCTACAGTGGAGGGGGGATCGCTTTTTTCGCCGATATTTTCGAAAGTCATCCTCTCTTTTCGATTGTCTAGCCTTAATTAAAACCTACGTCACTTCCAGTTTGGCGGTGGTCGTAACAGCAAAGACGCCAGGGTTTTTTCCCCCCGTTCTTTTCCTCCTTTGCGGTACGAGTTTGAGCCTGCTTCTTACTAATACTTTTTTTTCTTTTTTTTTTTTGCTCAACACACACCTCCAAACACCCGGGTAACGCCGGACACCCATGGTAGTAAATTATATTTTTTAAATGTCCCATTAATTGGCCAAAACATTTTGTGTCCCTGGATAAATATGTTTGGAAATGCCAAAATAAGTTGTTAGAAACATAAAAATAGAATCTGGTGGTGCTTCAACAAATGCCTTCAACATGTCATCAACTTGTGAAGTATCTTTGGGTTCTTCATTTGTATCTTCAACAATGCTGTCATCATCTTCATCATCATCGTCGTCGTCAAGTGAATCTTCCTCTCCAACATTTTCCATGAACTGAATATCGGAATCTGAATTCATAGCTTCAGGTGAATTTGATTCAGAAACCACTTCACTGCATTCATCCATTATGATGTCTGCGCTTGCATCTTCATTTTGAGATGAATCTTGTGGCGTGGAAGTGACACAAGGGACGACCTGGGGTGCATTTTGACCTTGTTTGAATAGCAAATTATTATTTTCTTGTAGGTTGTTATTTTTAGTTGACAAAAAGGATGATGATGATGGCACTATAGACTTTTGAGGGACTAAGATGGTACTGACTGCCTCGCCCAACACTAATGGATCTTTAGAATGTGCCAGAGATGGGAATTTACTGAAGGAGGTTTCGTGATTGGACATTTTTCCTTCAGAATGTTGCAGCAACGCCGCGTGAGGTGACTGGACTGAAGAGATATTAGTTGCTTCAACAGGAACAGTCACGGTTTGAAACATAACAGACCGGCAAGCAATGGCAATGAATTCAAAACTGCTCATTGCTTCATAGCAAAAACTTGATACCTCAAGGTCAGGGTCTTCATTTGAAGCTCTATTCAGCAAAGACATGATGGTTGAAACTGGCGGGGCATAGTAAGCATGACGAACGGTACCCAAAACCATCAGAGAATGAAACTGTTCTTTACGACGACTGCTACTGGTGTTTTGTTCCGGTTGTAAGAATGAAGTCTCAGCACAATTTATGAGAGCAGTTTGAATATCATTTAGAGCTTTAACGTTGACCATTGGCCCAACTGTAATTATCAACCATCGAAGAACAATAAGAGCTTTGACAGCAAGATCTTCATTGTTGTTACACTGGGAATCATTAGTCACTTTTCCTTTTTTGTTGATATCCATCAGCTTAATTGAAGATTCTTGAATAGCAATGTCATTGAGTATGTGAGTGATTACTTGATCCGTGAATCCTTTTCGATCAATCGAACCTTTCATCACTTGGAGATAAAATGTCAGGCAAGAATAGATGTGCGATTTTGCTTCCAGATAAGAAACGGTTGTTGAACCTCCTGATTTAGAAGAGGTTGTTCGCTGAAGGAACTTTATACATAAATTGCCAACAATACTGCTGAAAGGAGCAATCTGGCTACGAAGTCGATTTATAATGGTGGTTAGCAAGCCCGTTGCTTGACAAATGAGAGCTGGTTGGTAAGAGCTGTAAAGTTCTTTCCTTATTGAATGAGATAACTTTTCGGTGTTCATGTCAACCATTCTATGAAGCAACTGAAGAACCTCCATGGCATTAAAATGAATGCCATCTGAAGATTTCAAACAAGGTTTATTGATGGAATTTTCTATGCATGATAATCCAAATCTGATCCTGTAAATAATGGCATTGGTTCGTTTTGGTTCTTCCCAGTTGGAAATGCTGCCGGAAAAATTTTCTATACTGGTCGTCATAGAATTATCGAGGCTTAGCTGTTGATAATCTGGATCATTTTCGTGTACAATATGATTAAGCAAGTAGTGAATGTTCACCACTTGCCAATGGAAATCTGTAAATTGGGGAGTTGCTGATGAGCTATGTTCAACAACAGACACAAGTTTGGAGATCAGCTTAGCTGAAACACTTTCTTGGAACAATTTGTTTGTCCAGTCTTCACTGACTTGATGCTTAAAAAGATCTGAAGCATGTGGAAATTTTTCAATGCAATAACTCAAGCTTTGAATGGCTTGTTCTGAACAGCAGTTAATGTTGGAGAGACACAAATGGATGAATGAATTTAGAAATGGAGTATCAAAATATTTAGAGAGATTCTTCTTTTCTGAAATGTGTTTCATCATGATTGAAAAAGTGTGAAATGCCATCATCCGGATTTCTATTGGCTGGTGAGGCTTAAGGAAGGAAAGTATCTTTTCAAGCCAGTACTTTGCATGATCAGCCAGTATCTCTGCATTGCACTGACAAGCTGCACGCTGTAGGAGTAACAAACCAAGCCACCTGTGAACAGGAGATTCCAATAAAGTATGAATTTCTTTGAAAACATTTTCCAGTGCTGTACATTTCTCATAAGAGAAAAGTTTATATTCATCGACTAGTCGTAATAGATGGTTTTTGTCATTATCGGGCTCATCTAAATGTTCAAGCTGATAAAGAACAACACTGCACAAAATACTCTTGTCACAAGACGCCGCCATTTTAGCGATGCCGCTGTATGTACGTAATATAAATAGCGCATGATGCAAGTCATTTTCGATTTAAAAATTAATATAACTTAAAATGTAAAATCTTTATCCTTGTTTGTTTATGAAAACGTTTTATTTAAATAGTTTTATTAAAAAAATAAATCTGGCAAAAAAAAAACTTGATCTGTTTGTTAAGAGAATGTTGTGTGTGAAATTCAAGTTACAACTGGTGTTGACCAAACGCTATCTCCTGTTTCCCTCGTCGGCTGGGGTCATTTATAAATTACTTTAAAAATTTCAAGAATAGATTTTAGAATGTAAAATAAGAGTAAAAGAATTTTTTAGATTCCAATAATGATGTCACCACTCTAAAACTCATTTTTTCGATTCTGATTCCAACACTTTATATACACACACACTGCTAATAACAACAAATAATAATTGGAGAATAAAAAATAATTAACCACTAATGAATAAATATTTAAAAGCTAATATCGTACAGAAACCAACAGTAAATAATAACAAGAGCATAGTCCCAGAAACTGCTGAGGCAGTTAAAAAAATCGTATCCTTTCAAAATTTAATTTGTGATCATAAAAATATTAACAATGATAAATGTTTACCTGCTTACAAAAAAAAAATTTAACTTTTTCCAAATAATTTGTAATAAGAATTCGTAATAAGAATTTGTCAATATTGCAAAAAAAAAAAAAAAAAAAAAAAAAAAAAACTATTTAATTATAAGAACATATATAAAACTACCTAAATAAAATTAAAAACAATAGAATTAAATAACAAATAGAAAAAAAAATTTTTTATTTTTTTGTAATACCAACAAATTCATAATTTATTTCAATTATTAGCAGATTTAATAAATCAATAAATCGTCAATGGCAATTATTAAAAACGTAGCCTCCCCTCTAAAACTTTTTTTTTGTTTTTGTAAACTGCGTCAGCATTTCATTTTTAGTTCTGGGACTACACTCTAGTAGAGACGAGGATTTTTTTACTTGCAATTGTTTCATTGTTCTATTATTTTAGCGTCTCAAATTATCTCTTGAAAAAAATGCTTCTTTTTGCTAAGTTAATGCTAGTTATCTCCTTTACATAATCGACTCAAACTCCATAAGCACCAAAAAAGTTTTATTAATGATCAAACAAAATAAACAAGGTAGATAACTCCTGTTCTGATATATTGAAATACACATTATGGATAACACTAAGATACTACAGTTAAATGTTAAAGTGGTATATTTTATTACTTTATTGATTACTACTAGATGTACCCGGCCATGCGTTGCTGTGGCCGAGTTTGTTTAATTGGAAATACAATAAAAAAAATAAATAAATAATAAAAATGTATTGTAAATTTACAAAAGTCTTGGTGGGGGGGGGACACATGCGCACGAACAAACGGATGCACAGACTATAATAAGAACCATTATCGATGCATCGTTTCTTTTATGTTCTCAATACGTGTGGGTATACAATATTTTGAGACTTGTTAATGTTTTTAGCAAACGTCCATCGAATTGTGAAGTGCAACACACACAAGACAGTAATGGCCTAAGCATGAAACGAACTTGACGCTGTGTGAATATGTGTTAGTGACACCATATTGTAATTTTAGTAACTGTTCATTTATGAAGCATAGAATTGGATTCCGGAAAATGAGAATTGTCAGAGCACAGCCAGTCAAAATGGACAGAGTTTGGTGAAGGAGCCATTATTTTTATGAATTGGAAACTGAATATTATGTTAGGTCTATGTATTTATTATACAGTTACAGGCGGTGAAAGCACAGAATTTGTGGAAAGTATAGAATTTGTTCCAGTGACAACTGGGAATAGTAGTAGGACTAAATATTTAGAGAAAAATAGGGACTTCTTTCTCTGAAGATGTTGCGATTGTGGTAGTGTTGCACATAGGATGCAACGTAGCATTTTAATATCATGAATGAATGTGTATAAAATGGTGTTCAAAAGCTACATAAGATAGTGGTTGTTAGCCTAGATGTATTGAGTTTGTATGTGGCATCTGCTGTTGCAAACTTATGATACTTTGGTCCAGATGGGAACTTTTGCGGTCATTTTAGTCATAGGAGATAGACATATCTTGGACGTTTTCAGCTTTTAAAACTATATGGGGGGGGGGGGGGGGCACACAAAAACGTTTAGTCCAAAGTCCTTCATTGGAAAGTTTCCTTACTTATAAGGAACTTAATCTCTTGTAATCACTACTAATCCTAATATTATAGGAATCGTCAATTGTTTATCATGAAAAATTGCTGCAGACATTTAGTATCTATAAGTTTATTTTATTAAATGAATATTAAGTTTCATTAGTTTATAACATCTTTTTAAAACTTGTTTCTTCTTCCTTATCGGATTTCTTGTTCATACTCCCCCCCCCCCCTGCAGAAATACAAATCTAGTTTACTCATGAAAACCAAACCTAAACTAAATAAAGAATTATAAAAATTAATCATGCCTATAAAACTAAGAAAAGACATTGTATACTGAGCACCGATAAAACCATTCATAGGGTGACGCATGTTCAGTTCTACAGCCTTTATAAGAAAGTTGTGTTTTTCTCTTTAAAGAAACAAAGAGGAAGAGCTACTCTTGTAAAATGACTATGATGAAATAACAAGAATTACCACAGAAGGACAGTATTATTAGACATTACATTGCTAGAATTTATTACAAGGCAGCCAACTTTAAATTACCCGAATTGTTTTAAGAGTTCTGTTAAAAGTTCATCATAATCACCTCATCCAAATAAATGTACCACCTGTATTATTTCCGTGTATTCCTTTTCCTCTGAGAACAACAAAGAGGTTGGATTTCCAAGTTTAAGTTTTCACAAGACAAGCATGAAATATAAATATTTTTCACGTGAATCACTCATTCATCCATTTCTTTGTTTTCATGTACGTAAATTATGAATTAAAATTTAAAGCAAGAAAAAAAAAACTGCTTTATCTTTGATAGAACATTTTAGATTTCTGCACGTTCATTTCTGCTGCCTTCATCATGTGTACAATCTCAATTTAGAAAACACATGCACGACTTATAATTGTCTGTTTTCAGAACGGTCTCTACCAAACAGTCAATTTTTGGTCTAAAGACTTGAGACTATGTATTCGGACCCGTGGAACAAATTTGATTTGGTTTTTAATCAATAAAAATAGCTAAGATGCAAAAATTGAAAAAAAAAAAAAAAAAAAAAAAATGGTCCTTGGCTGACTAAACGTTATTTTTACGCACACACTAATACACATTTATATCTTTAAAAGCTTTTTTTTTTTTTTTTTTTTTTTTTTTACATGTATACAGCCTTAGATCAAATGGTAACGGATAAGGCTGGAGAGCTACAGCTACATGTTTTGGTTTTGATTCTAGTTGTTTGCACTAAAGTCATTTTTTAAACTTGAAAAGCACCCATACATTGGGTACAATAGAATATTGTCTCTATAATAAATATAAAATCTGCATAAATTAAAATATCGTGTGAGCATATATATATATATATATATATATATATATATATACACACACACACATCTCATTTAAGTAAAATAACTTGCCTATTTATTCATATTATTTGGATTTTTCAGACTATTTTTCTAATCTTGTTATTTTGGCAACATTTCACTGACCTTCAGATCTATCTTGTTGAAATCCGGAATCTTTCAGTCATATGCGGGAATCTGCATGAAATTTCGAACTGAACCCTTTATCTAATCCATAGAGATGGCATGCTCTTGTTCAGTTAGCTATGACTGTCTAGAAGTTTTAAGTAATTTGCAATTGTATTTTGAGTGTCGCCTGTACTGAGGATTGAACCTTCAACCTCCAGAAGTTCAAGCTTTTTTTACAACTGAATTTTTACAAAGTACTCTATCACTGTGCCATGGGTCCAAACTTTTGGAAATGTAATTGCCTATGCATTGTTCGATTTCTCTAATTTTATTTCAATAAAGGTATCAAAATTTTTAAAAATTGTTTAGTTTAATCAGATTGTTTAGATTTTTTCAAAGTTTTAACTGAAAAATTATTAGCTACAACGATTATTTTGAATGTAGAAATGTTTTACATTTAATTCAGTATTTAAAAAAATCTATGATTAATTACTCGGCTAAAACAAACCTACTGGTTTAATAAGTATTAGACTGATTAAGATTAAGAAATAAAAGTAGGTTAGTTAAATAGATGTCATTGCAGACAAAAGCTGTCTGCTCAAAAACTGTTCCAACCAAAGGCTGTCGGCTATGTTGGGTCAAAAACTGTTCCAACCAAAGGCCATGAGCCAGTTTAAATTTCAATTACACCAACCTTCATCAAAACAATAGCTACCAAACGTTATTGATAATGCAAAAACACATTCTCTCACTTTTCTTGTTAATCATGGATTTGAACCATAAACAATTCTCGGACAACTACTGATTATTTACTTCCGATTGTTCATTCCTTTTGTCATTGCCCATTATAGAGTGCCTTCAATTCATTTGATTTAATTGTAATCAAGAAACGACAGTATTTATGACATAAGCCATATATCTAGTAAACATTAAAAAATGATAGACTTAGATGCATAAGCACTTATAAGGCCGGGTAGTATTTGTTCTGTAATGGGTCCTTAGTCAATGTAGGGGAAACCCTTCATACTAAGACAATTACTATTTGGAAACTGCCAGAGTGCCTCTTTCTGGGGGGAGCTGGTTCCCCCCCCCCCACATTAAAGACCTTGTACCTAATTTGCTTTTGTGGGGGAAGCAAATAAATAAAACATAAGGGGGAAAAGAAAAACAAATCAAGTAGTTTATTTCTGTGTCAAAGAAATTCAATTTGTCCGATTGCTACACTAATACTTTACTTGATAAAAAGTGAAAATGTCATTTGCTAGTTTGGAGGAAGGGTACTAATAACATTCGGTTGTGGCCATGGTCATCCCTATAACAGGCCAAGCGATCTAATATTTAGAGCCTTTGACTGGAGGCAGGTTTTATAATCAGTCAGCAAAGATGGTTTAGCTGCTAATACCTCCATTGTCATTGTCCTGGGAAAAATTAATTCTGAAAGGATTCTAACCATGACCATGATTAACTACAAAGTCTCTGGAGAAATTTTTTTTTTTAAATTCCAAATTGAAATAAAAATCACTCATTGAAATATGCATTTGCATTTGTTCATTAAAAGCTACTGTCCCTTCATTTACAGGAATTTGACTGGTTTTTATCATTTGATCTGTAAAACACACAAAAACATTAACCATCTTCATTTTTAATTGCTATTTTTAATATATATTATTAAATTGTGACAACCCAAGCTTAGAAATCCAACCTCTTTGTTGTTCTCGGAGGAAAAGAAATACTCAGAAATACAGGCCGACCCCAAAAAACGGGCCCCAACTATAATTAGGCCCCGTTTCTTAGTGTTTTGTCTGAATGAAATGAAACTTTGGTCATAACTAGTTTATTATATTCAAAACATCACATCAAAACACTGGGGTCTCTGGCCATTTTTTTTATGTTCTAGATGGCCTTCATTTAGCTTCTTTTGTTTTTGAGGGGTCACTGTAATATAGGTGGTAAATTTATTTGGATGAAGTGATTATGATTAACTTCCCTTTTAACAGAACTCTTAAATTACTTAAGAAAATTTACATCACCAGCAGAAAAAAAGTTGCATGATCGCCTAACTTGTTATAAGGATGTTCATGGTTGTGATACAATATCTACCGCTTTCTTTGACAATTTTAATCGACTATTTTGGATCCACCACAACATTACTATTTTACCCTTGGATCATAATACAAACAAAAAAAAATGTGTTTTTATATTACTATATATCAACCACAGAAACAGTTTTGCTGTACCACAGCTTTTCAGTGCAGCTAGACAAGCAACGGCCACAAGCTGGGATTAAAGCTCAACTAAGGTTTTATTTATACAAACAAATTGGCTAAATATTTAAAAACATGTTTCAATCACAACTTTAATAAGTCTGACATCCTCAAACTAGCCTGTCCCTTTTTTATGCTTGCGCGCGCGTGTCTGAATTCTTTTTTCCGATTTTGTTGGCTAATTTTTCAATTTGCTGAGCGGTCTTTTTATTTCGGCTGGCATGCTGTATATTATAGCATGCAGTAGTTGTTGTTCAGTCATATTCTTCTCAAGCACTTTCAATCAGTGCATCCGATCGTCAAGAGCGATTGTTGCTGTTGTCATTTTCTTTATTGAAACTTGGTGTATTCATAGTTAATTATTATTTTTTAATTGGTTATAAAAGGTGGGTGTAAGATGAAGAATTTCAAACAACTAAACTACAACTCACAGAAAAAAACTGAAACTCAGTTCCAAACCATCCTTAGAAGAATAGCGCCCATAGAACAACACCTAACATTCCACGAGAAAACCCTACGATCGTCGGACATTAGAAATATCTTAACTAACAATACTAAAATTCGATACCTTAACTATTGTAGACAAAGACTAAAATTACTAGCAGCCATACAATTAAAAAAAAAAAAAACTATAGCCCCTTATGAACCGGATCTCATTTAATATCGGGACAAATATACTAATTGTACTCAATAACTAACAATAGATAAACTAAATAAATAAAATATAAAATCAGAAAATCAAAATTAAAAATAATAATTCGCTCCTCCCCCATCCTGCACCCACCTTTGTAGCCAATAATAATAATAATAAAATAGAACTAACTATAAAAATACACCAAATCTCATTAAAGAAAATGACAACACAATGATCGGATACACCGATTGAAAGCTAAGTTTGTCTCAAGATTTTTGGAATATGGAGGGTTGAACCATAGGGTCTCCTTATGTCTGTTTTTACGTTTACGGGTTTTGGTTTGCTGTTTATTTGTATTAGTATCTAATACTTGTGGTTTGGTTTTATCTTTTCTTGCCTTTTGTTCATTTTTTTTTTAACTCGTATACGGGAAGACATTGCCATATTGTAGGTTATTACGCTCTTAGTATTCCAAAAATCTTAAGACAAACTTAGCCAGAGAATTTTTTAAAATATTGGATAGAAACTTTAAAGCCCCCCATAGATATAAAATATTCAATAAGAATACAATCAAAGTGTCTTATTCTACTATGCCAAACCTTCATCAAAAAATAATTAGTTCTAACAATAAAAAAATTAAACTACAAAATACAATTATACAAAATATAGCAGGCTATAACTGTAGAAGAAAAAATAAATGTCCCCTACAAGGCTCATGTAAAATAAAAAATGCAATCTATAGCTGCACAGTATCAAAAACCCCAAATCTAAATGAATTTAATAGCAACCATAACTCAACCACCCGATTAAATAATGACACCAACTTTAACCAATCTACTAATCAAATACAAACCAACCCACCATATAATAATCCAACACCTAATCTACTGGAAAATAATTACACTAAACAAGAGGCAATATATTTTGGTTCCACATCTGGCTTAATAAAACATAGAATTTCAACACACAAATATTCATTTAAAAATCACTCCCTGTTAAACCAAACTACTCTATCCAAGCATATTTGGCGACTCAAAGATAACAATATTTCTTTCAATTTGAAATGGCAAATAATAGGGTCTTATAAAGCATACAAACCAGGAGATAAATTCTGTGCACTGTGTACAAAAGAGACCCTAAAAATTTTTAAATATGAAGACATAAAAATAGAACCACCCTATTAAATGCAAGAGAAGAACTTATTTTCGCATGCAGTCATAAAGCCGGTTTAAATTTAATAAATATAAACCACCTTAAATCATTAAAAATGTTACTTATTAATATTCAATATTAAAATTAAACTAAAACTTGACATACTTATTAATAAAAATTTTTGATCATCAATATTATTGTTATTATTAATTGATCTGATATATCGACCATTATATATTATTAAAATATATTCTTAACCTTAACCTATATTTTTTAATTTCAATAAATAAATTATCAAATATTAAATTCAATAATTTCAAAATGGAGTATAATATATTATTTGCTTGCTTTATTAGTCCTTAATAGATGAAGTTAAACACTAATTATCTCCCTTGCATTGTTTAATTAAAGAAATAAAATTATCTTCCCTTTCTTCAGTTTTAAATTTAGCGTTTTAATCAAACGTATGCTAACCGATATAAAATATTCCATTGGCGTTCTTTTTGAAAATTTATCATTTCATAAGTTGGAAAGCTACAATAAACATCCATATGAATACTTTGACCTTAGTTGCTGATTTCAAAAGGCGAAGAATTAAAAGGTAAATAATTATATATATATATATATATATATATCTGTGTGTATATATATATATATATATATATATATATATATATGTGTGTGTGTGTCTATGAACTTCATTAGAAATATTATAATATATTTAAACCAAATTCAGATTTATAATTTTATTATATTTTATTTCTATCTTTAACCCATATTAATTTTCTTATCAAGTAAATGCATACCTTTATTTTAATTTTTTCCAGATACATCTGCCTATACTTTTAATGCTAGCTTTATTTACGGTGTCTTTTACATATATTAAAAACCCTTCCCAATACTTTGCTGATGAGGAAACTTTGTTTGTTAAAAATACTATATGTAAAAACTATTGTGGCTTAATGTCTACCACAATAAAAACATTGTTTTCCAAAACGATCGTACAAATTATTGATTTTGTTGTTGTTCCTTCTTTTGAAACCGATTTTTAATTTAATTCTAATTTGAATTTTAAATTATCAATCACATTACTGAATATATATATAAGTAAAAGTGTGTGTGTGTGTGTGTGTGTGTGTGTGTGTGTGTGTGTGTGTGTGTGCATTTGTCAATTTCCTGTCTACAGACTCGAAGTTTGATATACAGCGTATGAAGATTTGGGAAAATCTTTCTAATCCGTTTTTGGACAGAAATTTGGCTGTTAAGGGGTCAAAGTCCAGCGATTTGACCTTTGAGAACTCTACCAAACTCCTCCGACAATTTGAGGTATAAAAACCATGACAATAAATGTTAAGGGGTCATAATAGGGGTCAAATTTAACAAAAATTTGACCTGTGCGGTCTACCAAATTACAGACAATTTCTGGTCTAAACATTTGAAATTTTACATAAAGATTATTCAGAATTCAGAGATAGAGCAAGCTTTTTAATGGGTTTAGGTCGAAAATTTGAGCTATCAATATATAAATGTATGCATGTCTGCCTAAAACTTTCGACAGAGGTGATGAATTTTCACAAGATCAGTACCGTTTTGAAGCTTGACCCTTCAGACGAAAAATATCGAAAAATTGGCTAAAAGCATTAATTTCTTCAACCTCAACTGGGCACTTTTCTACAGGGACGGGTCGCTTTGTTCACCAATATTTTCGAAAGTCATCCCCTCTTTTCGATTGTCTAGCCTTAGGGTTTGGTGGTGGTCGTAACAGCAAAGACGTCACATTTTTTCCCCCTGTTCTTTTCCTCCTTCACACGATATGGGTTCGAGCCTGCCTTCCTACTACCACTTTTTTTTGTTTAACACACCTCCAAACATCCGGGCAACACCGGGCACTCATGCTAATATATATATATATATATATATATATATATATATATATATATATATATATATATTCACACACACGCAAAAAATATACATAGATGTCACATTACTAAAAGAAACGGGAAAAATTTTAAAGCAGGAGATCATCTGGTGTGTAAGTGTATATTGTCTTCGTTAATAGCTTAAGAGAACAGAGACAAAAGAGGCCTATTATTTGTTTACTTATATTTTGTTGAGTGGGCTATGAGGGATAAATCGATTAATCGCTGTGTAGTTTGATTAACGTAGCATTTGTAAAAGTCAAAACGGTGATGATATTCCAGTACATAAAACGTTAAGTGTATTGTTGATTGGTCTTTTGTGCTTATAAATTCTTTTGCCCAAACTGTTGGTGTTCCCTGATGTAAACCTTATCACAATATAGACAATATGTGTATGTGTTGGGTTGGTTGTTTGTTTTATGGCATATCAACCCCTTTTCAGGTTATTTAATGCCGAATCCAGTGATTTAAGAAAATTTTTTAATAGAATATATTTGTTTTTTGCAAGTCAGTTTCTATTCAACCCATAGTTGGGACCCTAACAGGTACTACCACTCCGGGTCAGAGTGGACCTGGGAGCAATGGCAATTAAAGGGTGGCTCCACACTCCCCAGAGCCCACAAGCTGGGGCCCTCACCATCGGATATAGTTTAAGGTCATATCTAGGACCAATGTGTATTATCATATATATATATATATATATATGATAATACACACACATAATATAGAAAGAAACCTAATAATGGTAATAAATTTGCATTCTCCTTTTTTCAGACAGACTTTTGTGTGATGGGGCAGATATATATTTAACAATAAATACTGTGCTCTTAATTATGTGAAAGACAGACACTACCTAAAGGAAAACGAATTTTTGACGTTTTCTAAAATTTGCCAATTTTTTATTATCAGAAAAAAAAGTTATGCTAAAAGAAATGCCTGGTTAATAAATGGTTGACATTTTTTTCCTTGCTTATAAGACATTATGTCTTTTA
Source organism: Euprymna scolopes (assembly GCF_053919585.1). Taxonomy (NCBI): domain Eukaryota; kingdom Metazoa; phylum Mollusca; class Cephalopoda; order Sepiida; family Sepiolidae; genus Euprymna; species Euprymna scolopes. The sequence continues at coordinate 61,688,908 of NC_136504.1, forward strand.
TAAAGAACTCAAAATTTTTCTTCGTTTTTGCAGGCAAAGAAATCCTATTTGAATTCTGTAAAATATTAATGAAAATAAAGACGTTAAGGCACTGCCAATTTGGGACAACTAAAGATCTATCATTACTGGACAACACCGGGTATCTCTGCTAGTATATGTACAGCATAATTTTTTTTTTTTTTTACTGTCTAGAGCGCTTTTGTACCAAAATAATTTCAAGGTGATCGAAGAAAAAAAAGTAGTTAATAAAAATTGTAATCTATATGGTAACAAGATGTAGGTCAGGGGTGTGACAAAACATGTATTTGGAATGCAAACGTCATCAATCAGGTGAGAAAAAAAAAAAAAACAGAGGATGACTTGCGGTCGAAGGAAGTGGTCATTCCACCTATTGTTTCTTCCAGCAGAGCCTAAAAAGCTGGGTATATCAAGAAAAAGACAACATTCTATTACACTCAATTGTAAATTATTAAAACAATTTGTTTCAATTCTTCATTTTTGCTGCAACACATGTCTCATTTTGAAACCAGTAAAGAACAAAGCAGTTAACATTCAAGATGTTCTTATCTCTATTTATCTTATAATGGCCGGTATCTGAATAATGAAGCCAATAGAAGGCTTGCTTTACAGACAAGTAAATATCAAAAATACCAATTTTGGTTGTTCAAAGACAAAAAGCATCCTGCACACAAGCACTGACACAATGATATGTTTCCATTAAACCATAAATACACATTGTATACATCTGTTTGGGGGATTAATTTAGTTTATGGAGAAAGAATACATTGGATGTTTATTTTCCTGGGAAGATATAACACAAAGTCGAAAGTTTTTTTTTTCTAACCTCTTCATCTCTGACCTCTTTTTTCTTTTTGTTTTTTTTTTTAATGGAAAGTAGATAATGCACTGTGGATGTGTTTGTCGGCAGCTCCAGTAACTCTCGCTTCTCCTTATTTGTCCTTCAGTACTCATTTCCAGTGAGTGATTTTTCTGATAAAGGGTGACGAAAAAGCTGCTTTCTATGTCGGCAGTACTTGCATGAACAGTAGCCTGAGATGTTGGAAATTTTCTGTTTCTATGTCTATCTTTGTGGCCATGTCACTAGTAAGGGTGCTGGAGGTAAACGTTTCATCTGGGCTGACATTATCCGCCTGATAGTCGGGGACGCAAACCTTGGATTAACCACTAAGGAGGCTGTCCTATTAGCAGATGCAAAGTACTGGAGCTGCTGTTTACCATTTGGTGAATGAATTCTGGACCATGCAGTAGTTTCTGGTAGGGCCTCTCGATGCCATATTAGTGGGTAATTGTTACAGCTTTACCTTATGTGCTACAAAAAATTAAAAAAAAATAAAAATTCCTGTCTTTTTCTCTTACTTTCCTAACCTGATCTAACCAAGTCTGTCGACCTGTTCCACAAATCCCAAAATCCTCAACATGAATTATCTCCAGAAAACAAAACACGAACAAACCTAGAACCCCATCCTCCAACGTAAACCCTTATTACCATGTCTCCTTCTCTAACATCAGGGGTCTACGTTCCAACTTTCCAGAGGTTGAAACCAAATTGCAGGAGATGAAACCAGACATTGTTCCTAAGCGAAACTGGCATAGGGCCAACCACTTCCTTAGAGGAGTTCATAATTAATGGATACTCTAACTTAACATCTAAATCTGACCCCCAAGATCGCCATGGGCATGGAATATGTGCCTACATTAAAGATGGTTTTCCGTGTGGTAGGGATATCTCCAGAGAAGACTCTAATTTACTTTATATGTGCATCCAGGTCGCACTTGCTTACACCACTGCATTTATATTTGCCCTCTATCGCCCCCACAACAGCGGAGTTACTATCTTTAAGAGCATATCTGAGAAAATTGACCACATCCTGTCTGCTCATTCTTCAGCGAAAATTCACATTTGTAGTGACTTCAATGTCCACAATGTGGAATGGCTGATTCATTCAAACAAGACAGATGATGAGAGGAGGTTCTATCATGATTTCTCCATTGCCTATGACCTCACTTGTTCACGAACCCACCCATGTGCCCGATACTACCAGTCAGTATGCAAGCCTTCTAGACATTTTTCTCACAACTTCCCCTGAGCTATGTTCATGTTCCGTTCTATCTCCGCTGGGATCTTCCGACCACTCGGTTGTATCAGTTAAGATAAAAATGAAATGCAACAAGTCTTTAGATGTACCTCTCCACCATACAGTATATCAATACTCTATGATTGACTGGGATAGCTTCCGTACATTTATATCTGATCTACCTCTGCATTCCATGTTTAAAAAGGATGTGGCCTCTATAGTATCAGACCTGACCGAATGGTTAATTGTAGGTATAGACCAATTCATACCAGCCAAAAAATTCCAACAAAAACCTAACAGCCAGCCATGGTTCTCTCCAGAATATGCTGCTGCTATCGCACACAGAAAACACTTTTTCCATAGCTACCAACGTAATAGATGCACTGAGACTAAAGCTGCTTTCAGGACTGCCAGCAACCACTGTAAAAGAGTAATAAAAAATGCAAGAGAGCTATATGCTCAGTCCGTTAAATCCAAAGCAGCTGAGCAGCAGCTTGGTTCCCACCAGTTTTGGCAAATAGCAAACAGGATCATGAACAGAAGCGTGTGTTCTATCCCAAACATCATCAATGGACTTGAGGTAATCTCGTCAGCATCAGACAAAGCCAAACTGTTTGCCAAGAACTTTGCAGCTAATTCTACCCTATGCGACGAAGGCCATCAACTCCCTATATTTCCTCCTATAACAGACAACACGCTATGCAACATACAAATATCTATGCGTGATGTCGCCAAGCTAATCAAAAACCTTGATTCCAGTAAAGCAACTGGCCCTGACGGCATCCCAATTATAGTGTTGAAAAAGCCTCAACCAGAACTTGCCCCCATACTTACAAAACTGTTTAAGCGTTATCTTAAGGAGAATTGCTTCCCAACACCCTGGAAAACCTCATCAGTATGCCCTGTATTTAATAATTCAGGTGACAGGTCATCTCCCTCTCAGTACAAACCAACAAGTCTGTGTGTCATGAGTAAGTTGCAGGAATCCATATTAAATAAAGAAGTAATCAACCACCTCGGCAGAAATAACATTCTTAGTGACATGCAATATGGTTTCCGTTCTGCTAGATCTACATCAGATGTGCTAACGGTTATATCTCATAGGATTAGTGAAGCTCTTTAAAAAGCTTCCTTTCTAGGGCAATTGCTCTTGACATATCAAAGGCCTTTGATAAGGTATGCCATAAAGGCCTACTTCACAAGATTTCCAGCTACGGTATTGCTGGAAATGTTTTCTCAATTATTAAATCATTTCTCTCTGATAGGCTCATAAGAGTAGTAGTTGATGGGCAGAAATCGGAAGCTCACATTATTAATGCTGGAGTCCCTCAAGGGTCCATCCTTGGCCCAACTATTTTCCTGGTCTACATCAATGATCTACCAAAACACATACTTAAACATTCGTTGACATCTATGCTGGTGACACAACCATCTATGGCAACACATCAAAGGCTGTAAATGACAAAGTTTTCTGATTCTCTCTCCTCTGTTCTTGAGCGCCTGATACAATAGGGGAAGAGGTGGTTTGTTACTTTTAATGCATCTAAAACCAAGCTTCTATCTTTATATCATCAACGTTTTGATCCCCATCTGGCATCAATTGAAATGAATGGCTCTCATCTTGGGGAGGCTCCATGTTTTGACAAGCTTCTGGGCTTGACCGTTACTCCTAATCTGAAATGGAACACATACATCAAATCTGTTGCCAAAGTTGCTGGAAAAATGGTGGGATCCTCCTACCGCTCCAGTAGATATCTCACTGCTGATGCAATGCTCTATCTATATAAAAGCCAAGTACGCCCAAGGATGGAGTACTGCTGCCATATCTGGGGAGGAGCTGCTAAAAACAGCCTATCCTGCCTAAAATAGACTTTGTAGCCTAGTAGGGGATGCTCTTTTCTCTTTCTTGCAACCTCTCTCCCACAGAAGCGACGGTGTGAGCCTGTCATTTTATCGTTATTTCCATGGGAAGTGCTCGTCTGAGCTCCAATCTATGGTCCCCTCTCGCTAATTTTTCACGAAAAACACCAGTCTAGATGAAACCACTGTCAGTAATTTTCCCCACTCTTTATCTGTGCCTAAATCAAAACGTAGATTCCATGAACAAAGCTTCTTTCTTAGAAGTGCACGCCTGTGGAACGCTCTTCTGTTTGCCTGTTTCCCACCTGACTGCAACTTGGATGTCTTCAAGTCCAACATAAACAAGTTCCTGTTGAACCACCTCCTTAAGACACTTTACTCAACTTGATCAAGGCCTACTACCATCGGACTCGCACGCGTGTCCGCTGTTATGGCCAGGACTCCTCTTTCTTCAACGTCAGCAGTGGCGTCTGCCAGGGATGCGCGCTCTCGCCCACCCTTTTCAATTACGCTATTGATTGGATCATGGAGCAGACGCTGCCTGGATATCTTGGCGTCGTGGTAGGGCGTAACTTTCATCTCACCGATTTGGATTACGCAGACGATATAGCGGTTCTCGGGGAGAGCTACAGAGACATACAGACGGTGCTGAACCGAATCCAGGAGAAGGCAGCTGCCATCGGCATGAGAATCAATGCCAGCAAGACGAAGATTCTATCGACTGGCATTCCCCAAGCAGAAAGGTCCTCCGTCACTCTCAACGGGGAAACCCTCGAGGAGACGGATAGCTTCAAATACCTGGGCTGCACGTTCATTGGTACCGGTCAAGGCATGAATGAGATTGAAACGCGCATTAATGCCGCACGAGCTGCCTTTTGTCGACTCCAAAGGCGATTATGGTCACGGCCTGAAATACGTCTGAGGACAAAAATACGAATCTACCAAGCCCTCGTCCGCTCAATACTTTTGTATGGATGTGAGACCTGGCCCATACGGAAAGCGGATCTGCAACGCGTAAAAGTTTTCGACCACTACAATCTCCGCCGCATTCTCCATGTCCGTCCCTTGGATTTCGTCGCCAACAAAGAAGTCCGGCGTCGCTGCAATCTCCAGGCAATTACTGACCTACTGCGGGCCCGACGCCTTCGATGGTTCGGCCATGCCTCTCGCTGTGATGCAGGGGTCTTTATTCATGAGGCTATCTCCCCACGTCCTCTACCCGGTTGGAAAAAACGTGTCGGTGGCCAGCTAAGAACGTGGCTCAGGACTATTAAAGCCGACGCTGAGCTTATTTCAGGCCCGTTCATCTATGGCCTGTCTCGTTGGAAACGTAACTGGCTGTTGCTCACTCGGGATCTTGCCTCCGATCGCTGGGCTTGGGCCGCAGCAATACGAAATGTGCATCTTCATGAAGCTGACTCAACTCCTCCAGGGTGAATGTTGTTTCAAGTACAAGTAAGTTAAGACACTTTATCAGATCTCCATTACTAGCGATTACTACAATATTATCCCATTGATTACTGTGCACGCAATAACCCTTATCTCCGAGTGGCCTCCGGGTCTTGATAAGTGGTGACTTCCTTGTAACAAAAAGGGGGGGTATGAAAAGCTAGTACTCTAAGAGGAATAGTACTCTTGCCTGCAAAGAGTGTAGTCTGGGCTATATCATCAGCATTCTCCTGTAGGGGCGCCTCAGGCGATTAGAAATAAACTAGCTCCTTCTCAAAGAGCAAAAAGGCAAAATCTGGTAAAGTGGAACTCCTCAAACTACATGTGACCATACACCGCCGCTCAACATGGTACGTCACCAACAATGACCTTTGGGGCCCATGAGATTCTCCCCGCCCCCCCGGCTGGAATTAAAATTAAGGTGTTGAGCCAAAGTTTACTTCTTGTAGTTATAATTTTATTCAATTGTTATAAACCTATCTTTCATCACTACTAAGGAGTTGTACAGTTTATATCAATTTATTACCTTATTGTTCGTTTAAAATTGCTAGACCTAAAGAGAAGGTTGCAAAAGAAGTTTTTTTTTTCTCTCTTCACATCCTTACTCTTTGATTAACTCCAGATTATCGAAATATTCGATAACATAAGGATGAAGCGATGTGAGTGTGTGTTATTAGACAGTAATCAAAGTACAGTTCTCGCACAATCGAAGCATAGCAATCTTTATTGCTTTCTCACTTCATAAAGTTCTATGTGGTTAGCTTCTGTGTGCATCCCAAGGAAATCAAAAATTAGAATACAATTGCATTTGTGTAGCCATTCAATATACTAAGTTTATTACATACACTTTGTATTGAGTCGTTTTTTGTTTTTAAACAAATAATGAAAAGAAAATACTCGTCTTTTAATTTAGTATGTTGAAATATATAATGAACAAGGTGGAAAGAGAAGAGATGGCTTATGCTGCATTCCTGCAATTCTCGATTATTAGGCCTGGATCATAGTGTAGCATCTGATACGATAATGAATTTGAATAGTCCCCATTTACTTGCCCGCCTGTGAGTATAGAGTTATACACAAGGTCGATTTTTAACTTCGGCAAAAATCCAGCTCCAAATAAGGGAATTTGGATTGAAAGTTACCTAGGTCCAGAAGGATTTCTCCTTCACCTACTATGAACAGTACAGATGAAGTGTAGTTACTTCTCACCAAAAGCTAAGGAATAATGCAATTATTATATACCAGGCCTTACGGCAGCAAGTACACTCACATTTTTTTGAGAACAGAAATAATCTTGTCCATTCCTCACAATTTCATAAACCAAGTGTTAAGCTGTTTTCTTGCTGAAGAACAGTAGCTACATCGTTTAAACATTGCAGTAATCCATAGCCATATGGGAAATGTGCCAAGTCTTTCTGTTTTTCAGAGAAAACAATGTGTGTGTGGGGGGGGGGTAAGATTTTTAAAGCAATTTTGACCAATCAATAGAGAACAAACAGCACTTGACACTTTATGTCCTTGCAATATTAAGATTTATGAATTCATTTAAAACCACAATATAAGGTATATATATATATAAATATATCTATAATAATAAACAAATAAGATCGTTTATTTCTGTGTTAAAATGGCAGTTTTAGTTGAACCTAATGGATAAAAGGGATATATATATATATATATATATACACACACAAGAATTTAGGAAAAATGGGCAATTTTGGCAAGGTAGGAAAATTATGCAATTCTGGAATAATACTGATTGAAAATAGATTTTAGGACCGTTCTTGCAAATGCATAGTTTTAAATAGGGCTAAGTGCCCCACCGACCAAAAAAGGATTATTTAAAAATAAATATTTTAAAATATTTCCTGTTGGTTTAAAGCAAATGAAATCAATTTTTTTTTTTTTTTTTTGGGGGGGGGGTTATTTATTATGTTTTCTAATTATTATATTAATAAAAAAATATGTAGAATATTATAAGATTAAATCCGTCATAATGCATATCGTTCTTTTTCTGTAAATAAGTTAGCCATTTTAATATTTCGTTAATTGTTAAAAAAAAAAAATCAATTACTTTGTGACCGTTTGAAATTTGAAAGAAAATTGAAGATTTTTAAATAATCAAATAAAAAATCATTTATACTTTTTTTTTTTTTTTTTTTTTTTTTTTTTAATATTTAGAAAATCCTCATGCAATTAAAAAAGCAAAACAAAATAATGACATTAAGAGGCTCTTGGAAAACATAGGATAGATACTAGTTTTATATAAAATTTATTTTTATTCTTAAATTGTATTTCTTGTCATTAAATAAGTCTAATTTACTTTTTGAAGTCTTAAAAATATAACTAATTCAGTTTAAATGCTGCCTGAAATAGTTTTAACTAAAACTTTATTTACTATTTTTTTTTTTTTTTTAATTTTCCTTCAATTAAATCGTTGTTGTACAGTTTTATCTTACACTTTGATTTATAATGAATATTCTTTTGGGGCATTAAAAATATTTGTGGAAAACATCGTTCTCCTTAGAATACATGCCATCAGGACAAATAAGATCTTAGTTTTCCTTAGGATCAATAGGAGAAACCGGTTAAAAAAAAGTTGAAAACTTCAGGATTTGACAAGGCCACCTCGCAGAAAAATCTCTCGCCCCCCCCCCCCACCCTCGCCAATCTTTCACGAGAAACACCTGTCTGGCTGAAACTAGTCAATAATTTTTCCCACTCTTTATCTGTGCCTAAATCCAAACGTAGATTCCATGAGCAAAGCTTCTTTCTTAGAACTGCACGCCAGTGGAACTCTCTGCCACTTGCCTGTTTCCCACCTGACTACAACTTGGATGTCTTCAAGTCCAACATAAACTCCTGACAAACCGCCCCCTTAAGTAAGACACTATCAAATCTCCAATACTAATGATTACTACAATACTATCTCATTGATTACTGTACAAGCAATAACCCTTATCCCTAATTGGCCTTCAGGCCTTGATAAGTGGTGACCCCCATGTAAAAAAAAAAAAAAAAAAAAAAAAAATGTATGATTGATGAGCTGTTATGTCATCTCAATTCTCTCCTGAAAGGCTGATTGATCACCATGGTTACATCTGCATTCAGAACAAGGAAGCAATGTAGCATATTGAGTATATCACCTAGTAGATGCATACATTTCAAATATATATTTGTGCAGCTCTACTTATAAAGAGGATGTATTGTAGACAAAGTGGTCAGCAGGGTTCATGGGGTTAAAAAAACAATAGAAACTTAGGTTTAACCGGATTTTATGTTAGAGGGGCAATTGAAATGGTAGCAGTTATCAAATAGTCTATCCTGAAGGCATGCCACAAATTGTTCTAAACAGTTTTGATAACAATTGAACTATGGATTTATTGATAAGTGGATCCCTTTCTTCCTTTACATTTTCTTCCATTTTCAGCAATAGACTACCAACACACTGAGATAAATAAAATTTTCCACTTCATTACAATGAGTTTAATTAATTGATGCAATTAATATTATATGCTTGATATGGTTTGATTGAAACAAATAAAGTGGCCTCAGTCCTTGGAGGATTATGTATGGACACCGACTAACAACAGGATATGATTTGAACTGTTGATATCTCATGCCTTAATTAAACTAAAAGACGCTAACTAAACTAAAAGACTAACTAAAAACTATAAGTAAACTGTCTCAGAGTGAGTAAAATTAATTCCTTGAACAAAAGTTTTGCACCACTTTTATACCCCATTACAAAAATTAAAATCAAGATATGATGCTACTAAATTTTATGTCTAGAATCCTTATTCTAATTTTGATCAAAATCCATTTAATCATATTGATTTGAGAAAGTATCTAAAATTTAAGGTTTAGGCCATAAGTGTCTAAAAAATTGAAATTCAGTGATCTTGTTTAATTGGTACCTGATGATTATGAATTAAATTTAATGCAAATCTGAAATATTTGAATTTTCAACTGGAAAGTTTTGACTATATTATCACCCCTTACATTTTTAAATATTCTACAAATACTGAAATTTGTATAATAATATTTATTCATTATTGATGTTCTATTGATTAACTATTAAAATTTCATAAAAGAAAGAATTTTCACAAAGGTCGTCCCTCTCCCTCTTTACACCCTTGGCATTACTCTTAATTAGAGAGTGGGTCTCCTTGCTGCTTTGATTCATTCTTGACAATCAGCCTGACAGGTGAGGAACCAGATAATTAACCCAGAACCTGTCTGACAGAGATACCCACCTGGGTAGTACTTAGACCCATCCTTCTAGGCTTTGCCTCCGGCTTTCACATGAAGTAAGTTCATGGCTTGGTGTCTGAAGCGCCCCTACCAGGGAATGCTGATAGGGCTATCCAGGCAATTTTTTAGTGGTGCTGACTTGAAACTACCCACCTTCCAACCTTGAATCAGATCATGCCAAGTGAGATCCATGTGCATATCTACTCACTTTGCAGAAAACTAAATCTAAATAAACTCTACATTAGCAACTTTACACCTCGTAGCAGTGTACTAAAATTCATAATAATCAGTTAATTTGAATGAATTCTATACATACAAATATATAAACATATACAGGTACCTAACTTCATATCAAAAGATAGTTACATGGGGTTTGGAGAAAAATAGAGTCCCATTAGTATTTAACAGTGAAACTTTGGATTAACCAAGTAGCTTCAGGTACATATGGCAGCAAGACTTGCCACACCAACTAAAACACTCAGATCTAACTATTAAAGAACTTCAACCACAATTCACCCGACATTGGGTCCCCAAACTGGCCTGACTTCGACTTCTTTGTGTGGGGTACGGTGGAATGAGACATCAGCAGATTCAGTTGCAACATGAAGAATGATCTAAATGCCATGACCTAAGTTGGTAAATAGCAACGGTCAGTGGTTGCTTAAAGTTTGCCCCAAAGTCAATTGTGGGTTAAAGTGAAATCGACAGAACAAAATGTGAAGACAACTGATCCAAATTTAATGATTAAATCTTTAAAAAGAAAATAGAAACATTTTTTTTTTCCTAAACAATTAAACGGTAATCTTGAAAAAAAATAGCATCTGCAAAATCCTTTTTGCCACAAAAGAAATTGAATTCATTGTCCAACAGATTTTACAGTTATGACATTTGGAAAGTGCTTCGAGCGGATGTCTTTGTTTTGGCATGGCTGAAAGTAAAAGGTAGCTGGACAATGTAAAAAGGATGATCTCCATAAAAGTGCTGAACAACAGCATTGGACATGGCAACATATTTCTTTCATAAAGGGTTTCCTCTGCAAATAATTTGTCTCATGTCCTCAATGCAGTTTGGAACAGAACATACATTTCTATAAAAACTAATACTATATATGAAAAGGAGTGCAAATGACAATAAAGACAGCTAGATAAACACTAAGCTTTGATTGATTAAGCAGAACCACGTGACATTGGATAGAAGAAAAGAGTTGATCACTTACTAATCTGATGATTTATAGGAACTTATGCAACATAATATAATCTTAGTTCATTCAACAAAAAAAAAAAATTAATTTAAAACCAATTGTTTCTGCAGATTTTTTTAAATATAAAAACATAATGGAAAGCAAATAAATATGGTGGACAACGTATAAACTTAAACGTAAAAAAATAGTCTAAGAAATGTATTCATTTTGATCGGAGTGATAAATAGAGAAAAGGGAATATACAATAAAACGTCTTTATTAATTAAATGAATATTAGATGCATTTTTTTTTCAGCTTGATTGATGAAGCTTCTTTGTAAATATGTGGTAAATTTTACATATAAATGTGTATATTTACAAAATTGGCAGCAATAGTAAATTAAACGTTTTTTGAATGAATTAGGATTATATCATGTTAAATAAAGAGCTCTAGTTCGATTATACACTACTAGCAGGACCCATGTACCAGCGTTGCCTGGTGGAATTATGCCCCCCCAACACACACACCACCTGTATATAAAAAAAATAAACAATTATACCAACGTTGTTAGTGGGAGCCACTGCCATGCCAGTAAAATAGAGAGCACTGGGGTCTGTGAGCAAAATGAAAGTACCGTGCCGAAGTAATAATATAAACCCAATCTTAACATGGGGATTTGATTTTGACGAAGTTTTCCTTTTAACTTTGCCGTAATTTTTTTTTTTTTTTTTTTTTGACAATTATCATCGAGTACAGACCTCATTTTCAGATTAAAAAAAGAAATTGAAGGTAGTATTTTTAATGACTGTAATAGTCGGGAATCAGTTTGTAATGATAACGTTCTAATGAATGGAACACTGTTTTTTTTTCATATTAGTTGTTAATGCTGCCTCTAGCCTTTAAATGTTGGTAAAGTGTATAGAATTTTTTCTAAGGTATTTTGGTAATGTGAAAGCTAAGCGTGAACTCTATAAGCGCCATAGAAAAATCAAAGAAAAATGTAAATGCTAGTGGCAGCATTAACAACGAGACTAACCAAAAAATGTGTGTTCACTGTAGTAGGACGTTATAATTCCAAATTTAAACCTGTAAAATTTATGAATGAGTGGAAAATAAATAAAAAAAATAAATGATAAGGGCAGCATTAATCCGATTCAATTTTTTTTTTTCTTTTTTTTTTTTTTAAATTATTTTGAAATCTAAAAGTTATGTTTTAAAGGTTCTAAAAGGGTAAACATATCCAATAGCTGACCATAACCGAGTTACCATACTCTAAATAGTTGTCGGTAAATCTTTCAGAAAAATGGCCAAAAAAGGCCAAATTGTTTAGTATAGCCAGATTTTCACAAACAAAAAAGTCACATAGGAAAAACAGTGTGTGTATAAATATATAAACATTTATTTATTTATTTTAAACGTCATTATAGTTATATTTTGTGTACTTGTGTAGATTGGTGAGGTTTTAAACCGAAGCATTTCAATTTATTTATATATTGTAGAGTTCAGCTTCCAAATAATCGCGTTTTTGATTACAATTTTTATCAAAAAAAAAAAAATTATGTAATTCTAACAAAAGAAATATGAAAAAAAACTACAAAATTTTATTAAAGGTAATATGCTGCAGAAACCAAAATAAGTTAGTTTTATTTTGTTCATCAAACTTCCATATTTTTTTGTTTCAGCATTATACAAAGAATGCAAATATTTGGGAGCTAACCTTTTCAATTTAGTCCAGAGTTAAGAATTCATTATAGTTATATTTTGTGTTTGTGTAGGTATGTGATCTTTTAAACTAACGCATTTCATTGATAATTGTTTGGATTTAATTGATAAAAGTCCTGAAAAATTTTGTTCTTTTGACAAAGACGACCGCATCATCATGACCGTTGACAACAATAGAGGTGATTCTTATAGCAGATAGCGTGTTTTAAACTTAGTAAAAGAAAACAAGTATACAGGTTATTTAACGTTTATTTAATGATTTGCTCTCTTGTAATTTTCGATTAACATGCCTGAAATGACTTATGTATTAAATAAACTTGACTCCAGCTGTAATAAGAGGTCTTCTAGTGACGTCATATTTTAATCTTAGTAAATGTTCACTTTTAAATTGAATAAATTGATTCCAGAATATAAGAATTTTTAGAGCTCAGGCAATCAGAATGGACAGACTTTGGTGAGGAAGTCTTTATTATGTATGAATCGGCAATTAGAAAGAATATGTTAGGTCTATGTATCTATGAGCCAGTTACTGTCGGTGTCACAGAATCTGTGAAACATGTAGAATTTGTGCCAGTGACAACTGGTAGTAGTGGGAGGACTAAATATTTAGAGAAAAATAGGGACTCCTTCCTCTAAAGATGTGATTGTGATGGTGTTGCTCATAGGATGCAATGTAGCATTTCATGATCATGACTAAATTTATTTTTGCACAAATTTCAATCTAAAAACAGCTATTGTGCACACTTTTGTTAAAGTTTATTTTGGGCATTATACTTGCACTGTTAGGAATATTATCAGTAACACTAATATTTCCCATAATTTCAATTTTCATTCAAAAATGTCCAACAATATTGGCATTTCTTTTGAAAAATATAAAAGAAACAAATAATTGAGAAAAATCAGACCATATATCCAATTGAAAGGGCAAAAACATTAGTGCTGGCCTTCTCCCTTAAAATCCAATCACTACCTCAGCATGGTATAAAGTTGTAACTGCATCCCTGCAGGCGAACGATGGCACTCTTATGAATCATTTGAACTCAGAAATTAAATTTTTTTTTTTGTAAATATTGCATTATGTGATACTTTTCATGTGATCCAAATATGCTATTATTTCTGTTGTTGTTGATGAATATAATTTTAAAAAGTTAGGTATTTCTTGAAGATTTCTGCCTCAACAGAAAAATGTTCAACAAAATGTTTAACCGGAGAATTATTTTACCGAAAACTTAATATTAAACTATAAAAACGAAGATACTAGAATTTAAAAAAATATTTTATTTACACTTAATCAGATGTGCCTTATGCACTAATAAAAATGTAATTAGCATTATGTTGCACTTTTTAAGACTTTGATGAATTGCATATAAAACATTAGAAGAAAAAAAATTAAATCATAAGAAAAATCTAAAATCAGTAAATTATCAATAAATTTTGTCATAATAAAAATACGTTTATTAGATTAATTTTAATTTGTAAAAGAAAAAACATTAAAAAATCCAAAATCAGCGAATTTATTCAATTTTGTCATAAAAACGATTGTTTTATTAATATTGGTAAGAAAACATGTTTTACTTCATTATAATTAATTATATATAAATTATGTCTGTAGTATGTAAATAAATATTTCATGATGACAAAATTTATTAATTATTTGCTATTTTTTCATTTTTTCATTATCGTTTTTTTTTGTTTTTTTTTTTTTTGCAAATTAAAAAGAATCCAATAATACTTTTTATATAAAAATATATTGACAATTTACTGATTTTAAATATTTCAATTGTTTCTTTTTTAAATAAAATAGATTTAAATCAATTTAATAAATAATCATTTTTTACAAAATTTATTTACAAAATCCGACAATATTTATTGATATAATTAGATGATTAAAAAAATTTTCTTCTAACGTTTTATATGCAATTCATTTTATTTCTCTTGTCAAAAACTTATAGTCAATATAATAATCATTTTTTATGAGAAAATTTATAAATATTTAAAATCTTAAAAAGTGCAACAAAATGCTAATTACATTTTTATTAGTGCATAAAGCACATTTGATTGAGTGTAAATAAAATATTTTTTGTCTAAATTCTAATATCTTCGTTTTTATAGTTTAATATTAATAATTTTTGGTAAAATAATTTTCCGGTTAAACATTTTAAATGCTTAACATTTTTCTGTTGAGGCAGAAATCTTTTTCAAGAAAATTTATATATTTACCAACATTAATAGAAAGCTGCTTATATTCACAATTTGAAAAATTATAGAATTTGATTTAATGTAATATGTTGTATTGCTTTGAGATGGGCAATTTATAACCCCCTCCCCCCCAAAATACAAACCACACACACACACACACACACACACACACACACACACACACACACACACACACACACACACGATATAAGCCTTTGAGAAATTAAAAACAAAAATAATTAGTTATGTAATATTGCAACTGAGTGCCTTGTTTATTAGTCTCTATGGCTCACGGTTTGATATTAAACATTTTAATGTATTTAAAGTTTTTCATTTTGAGATTTAATGAGCTACATAAAAAATTTTAAATTATTTTAAATATCAATTTCTAAAGAGTTCGATTTTAATACTTTATGCTATAAACCGGATTTCACATTTTTATTGACTGAAGGAAAACCGAGGCCATTTAAAAATTATCAATCCCCAAAAGAGGAAAAAAAATTAAAACAAAAACAAGAGAAAACAAAAAAGCAATATATTAAAATGCTTCTTAACTTTTCAACCATGATTCATACTAATAAACAGGGCAGTAGATTTTAGTCTGTTTAAGTTTGTGCATATATATATCTTATTGTATGTATCTATTTTTATTATTATTATAAGATTCGAAAAAGTTGTCAAAAAACAAATATATAACAAATAAATGTTATCAAAAGGCAAGGGAAGTTACTTTTCTACCTAACTGGATGATTTTCTAGTGTTTTTATTTAATGTAACATGTTTATTCAGCTCGAAAAACAGTGTTTACCAATGTATTGGAAAATTTAAAATGGTGCCCGACTCTCTCCTTGAGATGGTAAGTTTGGTAAAAAGGAGTTATAAATAAAAAAAAGACAAAATACTGTTAGAAACTCGCTCAATATATGTTACTGTAACATAGGCTGACATAAATTCAATGGGTTTTTATAGTATTTTGCATATTTTTTTATTTTTTTATTTTTAACCCCTTTTTCCAGTCTAGTTTAATTTTTTCGTTATTTATTTCTAACTTTGGTCATAGTTTAAAATACTGATTTCTGCCTTGGATTTCAATGACAGGTACGTGAAATAAAATGGCGTCTCCAGTTTCGGCGATAAAGTGTAGAAGTACCAACGTTCTTATAAATTTTTTACAGCATTAATCTCACTTTAAACAAACAGTTCAACTTCAAAATATAAGAGAATCGTAATGAAAGAATCATAAATCTAAGGTATTTTTTAACGATGCAATTCCGACTCGCCCAATATACATGATTCTTACGATTAACGATTCCAATTAATCGTCCCACCACTAATCAGAATCAAAACATAACAGCATTATTTGTTACCACATTAGCTAACAACAGATGGCCATCAGAACTTTAAATATTAACTGACTTTACCATATAAATTTATATTTATGCATACATAGAAAATATATTAAACTTACACAGTTAACTTATGTCTGCAAGTTCCAATTTTTTCCCCCTTAGCAGCTATTTTTATCAGCTAAGAACTTAATCGAATTTGTTTCACAGGTCCAAATATATATCAAGTTTTAACTCTTTAGACCAAAAATTGACAGGTTTTGAAGAGATTGTTTCTTACACAGACAAGATTTGAAGAGTTTTAAGCCCTTATAATCAGACATTTCAAAGTAATAAACTTCTCATTTTAATAATTTTAAATTTATTTATGCTTTATTTGTAATATTGAGCATCCTCTAACATATCCTCAAAACAACAATCTCTACATTAATAAAAAGTTGATTTTCCCCCCCCGTGTCACTTTTGACACTATAGGAAAACAAAGCAATTCCTATGCAAATCTTTTACACTCACCATTTCTAGTAATTACTGCAGCATGTTTTCACACAAGAATATGCACATTTCGTCATTATTTAATAAACATCACAATTTATCCTCTTTGACTCCCTCTCTCAAACATGTAATCCCCATATAGGTAGTAACAAATATTTTACCCTCATTAAATTAAATCCTCCCATGGAACCCAAAATCAGTGGGTATTTTTATTTATAGTCATATATAGCCACATACCACTGAAAAATTATTCGCCTTCTTAAATGTAGTCATTCACTGAACATTATTTTAGACTAAAAATTTAAATTAACAACTGTTTCTCTTTCATGCTTAGTTTAACAGAATGACAGAATAGACGACAAGCAGTTCGACATATACATTAGCATTAGAACCAGCTGCTTTTCAGAATAGAAGTTTGTATTTTCGAACACAGAAAAAACATTTGCAGTGGCGATTTTAAATATATTGAATTAAACAAAAAATTCTTATAACATCTATTAACTTTTTCTATTTTTAATTTAAATTTTTTTCAAATATAAAACCATAATTTAAATAAATCATTTATCATAAGCATTGAATTAAACTTGAAAAATCATAATAGCATGGTTCGTATTCTTATTTATATATATAAAAAATAAAACATTAACAGATACTTCTGCAGAATATGAACCAGGCTTTGTTATTTTTGGTGATAGTGATTTTAACATTATTATGGCTACAAACAGGGCTTTTTAAAACTATTCTGTACTTTCACCTAACAATTTAATAAAAAGGTATTGTAGCATGGTTCATATTTTTATTTAAAAAAAAAAAAAAATAGTTTTATTTATTTAAAAAGGTATATACATTCACCGAAAAATTTGATAAGATACCGTAAACATTAAATTTATTTAGACGCACTCACACTGGGGTATGACCACAGTATTTTTTGTCTTCCCCCACCCCGAAAAAGTTTTTATTCAAAAGAAATTTTATTTTTTCATCGTTTACATTGAAAATTATATTTAAAAACCGTGCAGTTCATATTCCTTTTATATCTATACTAAAAATGAAAACAGTAACAGGTACTTCTGCAGAATACAGACCAAGCTTTTTAAAACTATTTTGCACTTTTACCTAACAATTCAATAAAAAAAAAAAATACTGTAAACAACGATTTAGTGTGGTGCCAGTCGAAGCTGAAACTATTATTATTATTATTATTATTATTATTATTATTATTATTATTACTGGTCGTGGTAGTGATGGCGATATTAATATTGTTATTGCTATTTTAATTTTCCACATTCTTCCTATTTTTGTTTTTTATTATTTTGATTTATCATTAGTAATACTTTTCTTTTATTCCTTAACATTATCTTTAGTATTTTTTATTCTCTTGGTTAACATTATTAGTATTACTTTTATTGCTATGGTTCTATTAATATCATTATGAGTATTGCTATTAGTACAATATTTTTCTTGGTATTACTCTTATTATTCTTACTATTATCAATAACGTTATTACTGTAAGTAGTAATGGTAATATTACAATTATTGTTATTATTGGTCTTCGTATTATTATTATTATCATTATTATTACCATGCAGTATTGTTCATCATTAATTCTAGTTTGAGCATTGAAATTTTGTCATTTACTCTGAATTCCTAGGCAATGCCAGGACACAGGTAGGTTAGTTATAAATATTGGATTATAATTATATATACAAATATTTTATGTTTGTCCACAAATACTTCTGTTGTAATGTTACTGCAGAAAATAATTTTTAAAAAAATTTATATATCATCTCAACTTACTGTTTTGTTCATAACAGAAACATTCAGTTTTATTTGACTTGATTATTAAGTATGATATATAATTTAATATAGACATATTTTTCTCCCCCTTCCCATTGCAGAAGTGGAAATTTTCAACAACTCCTGTGGCCTTTTTCAACGAAGATATTGATACAGTACCTACAATGATATTGCATTTGTTTAAAAAGACATCAATATATATATATATATATTCCCAAAACCTCTGGCCTTGATAGAGGGGAGACTAAAACTTCTATGGTTTCAAATGATTTGAAATAACAGCAATGGGAGACTTGATTCCAAATATTTCTCATATGTTATATCTCCCCTCTTTTGGAAATAAGGTACGATTATGAATATCTCCAGTATCAAATAATCATTATACACTGAAACTTCCTTTATATATAAAAACCAAAGAGGAGAGATATAACATTTGAGAAATACTTCGAATCAATCCTTTTCTTGTTATTTTAAATCAATGAAACCACAGCAGCAAGTTTTAGTCTCCTCCATCAAGGCCAGTGGTTTGGAGGAAATATCAGATATTTTGTAATTCATAAGCAAAACTAGGAAAACAATTGACTATGATTGAAACATTGATAAAGGTGCAGTATCTTTCTATCCACAAAAAATCCTTTAAAATTACCACTATAATAAGTTTTCGAGAATGCTGAAAATGAACATAGTTAAAATCCCAGAAAACGAGTAGTTTCCAAGACATGAAGAAATTATAGTTTTAAAAAGTGGGGGATCACTTTTCTATATTAATTTAACAAAAAAATGAACACCCACCTTATAGGCATCATTTTTGTTTTGTTTTGTTTGTTTTGTTTTTTGTTTTTTTTTGGGTTTTTTTTGTTTTTTTAGGGGTGGTGTTTAATTGTGGCCTGGTAGCCCAACACAAAACCTACCTTAAACTTGTTTTCCATAGGTTTTCGGGTGTGCTGAAAACTAATATCACATTTAAATTTTCTGCAAATAAGTATTTTTCCACGTATGAAGCAATGTAATTCTTTATGTTATAAGTGGTAGCCATTGTTTTACATGCAAGTGCACACATATTTTTACTTAATACCTAGAAATATACTTATTTGCATGAAATTTAAAAGCAATATTAGTTTTTAGCACACCCAAAAACCTAAGGAAAACAAGTTTTTATGGTAGGTTTTGTGTTGGTCTACCAGGCCACGATAAACATCACCCCTAAAAAAAATAAGTCCCCCCTCAAAAAAAGGTGGTCAAAAGAAGGTACTCATTTTACAAAATATAGAAAATGGATCCCTCACTTTTTGAACCTATAATGTGCGACCTTAAGGGCAAATGCCACATAGCTTTCCAACGAGCCTTCATTTGTTAAATTCTGATCAATAGTCGCCGATATTTTGAACTTATAAAACCGCCAAAAAAGGTGGTATATATATATATATATATATATATATATATATACACACACACACACTCTTAGCCAAATTGAATATTGAAATGCTCATATCTTTATGGGATGAAACATGAAAATTTGAAGGCTTTTTGAAGATTATACTATTCTATGGTTAAACTTATGACAATTGGTAAAAAAAAAAAAAAAAAAAAAAAAAAAAAGCCTATATTCTCACCCCAATAAAATATACCCAAATTTGCCCACATTTGCATATACAGTGTCTTGGCAAGCTAGCTTCGGTTTTGTTGCTTCGGTCGTCTCCCCTATGGCCTTGCCAGGGCACTAATATATATATATATATATATATATATATAACACACACAAATGTAAACCCTCCACCAATCAATTGGGAAAAATTATGCTTTGCCAGTGTTCACTTATTTAGATATATTAGTAAAATATTCATCTGAACCCAAGAAAAAAATTACACCATTGATCTTTTATTATAGAATGGAGGATTTTTTTTCCAAATTCATTTCAGATAAATGTGAGGAGGTTGTCAAACTTGCTATTTACTTTCTCACTTTCCCTTAGCACTTGAAATGCTTTGTCCATGAGCTAGAAAAGAACATGTTTCACTTGCTAACTTTTGCATGATCAGATGAAAGTCCATATACTTATTTATATACAAACAAAATAAATATTGGTCTTTATTATAGAGTGGGTGATTAATACAACCTAGGGAGTCCAAATAAGATGCATCACAGAAGGAATACAACAGGATATTGATGGAGACTACTAGATTATTTTAGAAAACATTTTCTTTTTTCATAATAGCGACTTCCTGTGCATTTAATGGCTCTAAAAGTGCAAAGGTGTCATAATAAACCTGTGGCAACTAAAACACTCAGGCTACTTGGGCTGAGTCTAATACTGCCTAAAAGTCAAGCGCATGCATTTCAAACCAAGAAGAAATACCTCAGAACTGTCTCTCTCGATGTGGCTCACGTTGATATATTTCCAGCCAAACTTTCAAGAATAAAATAATTACAATTAGTTTTAGTTTTAGTATGAATAAAATATTGTTTGGTGCTATTAGACCATCAAAAAAAAAAAAAAAAAAAAAGTAATCCTCCACCATCTTTTTATTTTTTTAATTCGGCTGTGTTGAAGATGTTAGCTCTCAAATCAGGTAGCCATTTTTTCGCAACTAGTTTTATCTGCTTCTCAAGTCATCATTGTCTGCTCTTTATTTTGACTTATGTCTTCCTCTTTTTTGCATTTTTTAATTAGAATACTCGATTTTATGGTTGATGGAGAATTCAATAATTTTTCATTTATTTTCTGATTTTTTCAGATTTCTTCAAAAAACTTTTTTACTTTGCAAATATCCCAAATTATGATAAAAGATTTGCATTTTTTTTTTCAGCAACTGATAACTCCCCAGCCGTATGATTAACCCTGAGTTTGAGTGGCAATGACCCTCCCTCAAAAAAGATACTAGCTTGTATAAGCAACTTTTTTTCTCGATTCGTTTAGAATACTACTTTTTTTGCAAGAGGGACTTGATGCCACCCGGATTTAGTGTTAGTGATAGAATTGAGTTTTTTTTTTTTTGTTTGTTTTGTTTAAATAGTTGAGGAACGGTTTTATTTAGTATCCCATAAAGGTAAGTCATTTCTAAATAAAAATGTAAAAAATAAACTCCTGAAAAAAGGATATTGAAGGAGCAGACAAAAATAATTTGCATGGTTAAATTTCAAAAGAAGACAACTTGGATTAGCCACCACTAAAAAGGCAGACGTGAAAAATTGGTCACCTCATTCAGGAGTTAACATCTTCAATATAGCCTTGAATTGCATACTACAAAAGTCAAACTATTTGTGTAACAAAATTAGATGCGAATATATAAAAATATTAAAAACTGATTTTTTCACATCAGCCTAGAGTAAGGAGCAAGAGGAAAATCCTACAAGTTAAAGAGCAGATTTAAAGCTATATAGAAAGTTGCATCATGGTAGAAAGCGATGTCAGGATTTGACATCAATTTTAAAACTATCTCTCTCCACCTTTGACCCTCCCACTTGAGAGCAGGTGAAGAAAGCTGACAATGTAACGTTACAGTGCTGTGAACAGAAAACCAGATAATATATTAACATTTCAAGAGTTTAGCATCCAAAATCATAGCATATGTCTACATTTATAAAAAAGTACAAACATTGAGCAGAAATGGTGACTAAACAGACAGTGAAAGATTACAATGTTTTTTCCTTATCCCAAGGAAACCAGGCTAGTGTCACTAAGCATGGAGAAGTGTGAACGTGGCTTGAGACCCAACCACACCCAACAAAACCAAAACCAAACTGACTAGACCCCAGTTCATTTCTGGTGTGTTCTGCCTAACACTTACTGCTACCATGGTTCTTACCGGATATGTTTTATAAATATATTGGAACAAAAATCCCATGAACTGGTGTAGGTATGCATCCAAACTTCAAGCCGACCCTAAAAAAAGGTCCACAATATAAAAAAAAAAAAAAAAAAAAAAAAAAATGTGAACTTATACGAATTGACATCTTCAGTTGGACTCTGCATCAACTGCAATTAGGGACACTAGCACTAATCCTAATGTCAAGGGCTGCAATGATTGATGTTTTGTCTATGACACAATCAAATGTTTGGTCTATGAAGACCAGTTTTACAGAACCGTTTGAATAAGGGGTCTGCCCAGCTTACCATTAGTCTTCCTTTCGGTTGTTTGCCGATAACTTCCAATGCAAAGACAAGTTTTGTGAGAATGCCATTGTTAACCTTTGACATGTCCAAACAATCCTCATCTTGTCTTCAATTGGTGTGATGCAATAGTGCCTTTAGATATCCTTATTACACAAGTTGAATGATGATAATGGTGAATCTCCACTCTGCCTTCCTTGCTGCCATTAAGCACTCAAAAGTGAAAAATTCCAACGAGAGGTATTAAACTTAACATAAATTCAACTTACTTCACTGCTTATTTCTCATGAACAAGCAGAACAATGACATCCAGTTTGGTCATAAGGTTGTCGCTTTTTCATTTTTTTCTTCATTCTTATTTCAGTCTCCAAATCATAGTTTGTTTACATACAATGAGCGTGTATAATCTATATATCTATTAAAGTGAAAATGTCTGTACATTTCCCTACCAAATAACTGTCAATTTTCAGTATAGAGACTCGAGATTTGACATAAGGAGTATTGAAGTTAGGGAAAATCTTTTTAATTAGTTTTCGGCCAGAAATTTGGCTGTCAAGGGGTCAAAGTTCAATGATTTGACCTTTGAAAACTCTACCAAACTCCTTTGCCGATTTTGGGTCTAAACACTTGAAATTTTAAATATAGGTTACTTGGACATGGATCAAACTTTAATTTGATTTGAGCCCCAAAAGATAAATGTTAAGGGGTCAAAATTGGGGTCAAAGTTTAAAAAACATTAACCTCTGCGGTCTCTACCAAATTACTCAGCCAATTTCTGGTCTAAACAGTTGAAATTTTACATAAAGGGTATTCAGAGATAGGGTAAGCTTTTTAATTGGTTTGGGTCGAAAATTTGAGCTGCCAAGGGGTCAAAGTTAAAAAGATTTTACCTTTGCGGTGTTTAGCAAACTACTCAGCCAATTTTGAGTCTAAAGACTTGAAATTTTAGATGTAAGTAACTTGGATATGGGTAAAACTTTATATTTTGGTTTGAAGCCAAAATGATAAATGTTAAGAGGTCAAAACTGGGGTCAAAGTTTTTTAAAATTGACCTCTGCAGTTTTTACGCAATTACTCGGACAAATTTTGGTCTAAACATTTGAAATCTTACATAAAGTTTATTCACACGTAGGGCAAGTTATGAACAGTACATAGGGCCCAAGCAAAGCCAGGCTGAGCTGCTAGTAACTATAGAAAAGGAAAGGCGTATATAATGTATAAATACACTGCATTGAATTTAGCATTACATTAAATAAAAGGACTTATTAATGCATAAAAATATAATATTTACTACTAATAAAATTTTGATATCTATCTGAAGTTGGTCCTATTACTTATATAAATATGTGCTATTATACTCCCTCCTATTCAATTTACTATACTATTTCAGATTAATGGACTGCCTTTCAATACTTAATTCACTGGAAGGGGGAGGGAAATAATGTAGTATCTGTTCTGTTGCCATGACTTTCCTGGGGAGGCAAAATAATAGTATTTGTTCTATTATCGTAAGACAACTCCCCCCTCCCATCCCTAAGCATTACCTCCTTCTTTGGATGGGATAACACATAGCAACAAGAAATTGTCATAATCTGCTCTTCATGAGCAAACACAACAGGGTTATTCCGTGTCAAATCATCCAGGGCTTGACACACACATCCATAGATTTGGTTATAATTTGCACTGCAGATAGACAATATAGGAACTAAGAAATCCTGAAAATTTGAGCACATAACTCCAAGCGGTTTCCGATTTAAATCATTTGGTGTTTTGGTGCATGATGCGACGCCCGGGCAACAATTTCGTGATATCATTTCTTTAAATATTTTCTGATTGAGAGATCGTATGGCCCTAAAAATTCACCCAGGTAAGTTTGTTGAACCAAGGAATCCAAAAATTGTATCAGATTTTCTCCAAAATGAAGCCTGATAGAGATATTAAGGATTTTTGGATTTTTCCACATGTGCCCCAAAATCAAATAAAAAGAGTGTGGCTGGCATGGTAACGCATTACTTTTTTCATATATATTTTGTTTTTTAGACACAAATTGTCTCTAGACCAAAAATGGTTAAAAGTTCTTGTTTCATTCACTTACAGTTTCTGTTGAAAGTTGTGTATATTTTTGATAATAATGAAAAATATTCGCTCCTCTCATTGGATGTGATAATCAATTTAGACATGTATTGAACTCCCATGACAAGCTTTCTTTGTATATTTATCTCACACATTAAATTGTGTCTTGACCATCAATGGTTAAAGGTTCTTGTTTTGTTCACTCACATTGTTGAAAGTAAAGATTTTTTAAAAAGTCTTGAGACCATTCAAAAACTTATGTACACTGATTTTCCACCTTTTTTACTCCTCCCCTTGTTCCCTTTTCTTATACAAAACATGGCAATCTGAGCAAACAAACTATTTCATACACAAAAACAAACTTGAACTATTCCCTGGGAAGTACCTTAATGGGAAATAACCAGCTTCGATCTGTATGGGGTTAAATCAGGGGGGGGGGGGGCATTCATGCCAAATTCCATAAATTTCATCTTCAAACAGGCGTCCATTAAAGATAAAACACTTGCAGTAAAATGGTATTCAGAAAATAGTGGATTTCACAACCAAAGTCAGCATTCAACGTTTACATGCTGCTGTGTTCTTTATACCACTGAGATGCAGAAATGGTTTTTTGATACTCTTGGTCAGTTATCGTGTATGTCCTTCTAGTACATGTTGTTGGGGATACAACACAAAGAATTTTCTTGATGCGAACAAACCATGTATCATGAATCTACAGCCAACTGAATGTCTTGTGTCGTCCATGGAGATGCATGAACTTGACAGTTACACCACCTTCCTCTGCATTTATTTCAGTCACGATACTAACCCACCAGAAAGAGTTATAAATATGTCTTATATATTGGATTAGTGTGATGTCAGAAATATAAAAAAATTGATGGCAAGTTAGTCATGAATATCAATATATAGTTCATCCACACTGGACAACTTATGGGCAATTTGTGATGTTGGCAATGGTACAAAAAGGTGACTAGCTCTGGTTCCTGGCACTGGAAAACCTTGCTTCAAGCGACTTTTTCACCTTCTCCATGGTTTCTTTACTGATCGCAAAGAAACGGATGGCAGACATCTGGCAGATAACAAGCATAGCTTTATAATCAAAGATTTGATTATTTAGAGGGTGTTGGAGTGACCGCTTAGGCACATTGCGCTTTACTGAACAATCAATTTCATCACAAGAGGACTGGTGACGAAGAAAACCCACTCACCTTCAATACCAAAGTCCTCCTTATGCAATCATAAATTGATGAAATTCTTGAAGTTTTTATATTGAGCCCTGCAGCTATTATTTGTTCACATGCGATAATAAGGTCTGGATTAAGTGAACAGTCAGTGTCTGAGTTTGATACACGAATGCAGTGTCATGGGTTTTGTCATTGGGAATAAAACAATGAAATGTGCTTTAGCTGCTAATCAGAATCTCAGTAGTAAATCACCACTGGGTACAGGATGCAATATTCCTTGCTCCAATGATAACTTTGAATTTCGTCTTGTATTAAGAACTGAAAGTTTTCTGCAGTCTCCCAGAACAAGGACCTCATTGGAACAAAGATTCTCTTTCTTTTAATTAAAGTATCTGGCTTGGCATTTTGTTAGAGATGAGTGTCTATTAAGATTATCAAAAGTGTCAATCAACAAATCTTTATATTCTGCGTATGTTAATGTTGCATGACCAGTTGTGTCCCATCGACTAAAATGAAACTCATCAGAGAACATATCATACAGCTCCTCATCCAAGAATTTCTGCACTGCTTCTCTAGCAGGGCAGTTTTCACAGTGATGCATCATACACTCTTTATTAAAAGAACCACAAAGTAACTTTGAAATCAAATCTTTGTAAGTGATGTTCCACTTCATGGCACCGACAAGAAGTTTTGCATTCTGATGTATGTTACAAACATAAACAGAATGTGTACCTGCAGATTCAGCTAAAACACACCACTTTGGATCCATCTCCACAAATTCGGAAACTTCCACGTTGACATCAGGATACTTCTATTCAAAAGCAACATACAGTTCATGCAAATTACAAACTATCAAGCGTTTTTGTTTGCGAACACCCTTTGCTATACTAACAAAATTTTTTTGCCTGGTATTTGGCGGCTGTATTCATCATTCTCATACATTTGCATTATCAGGTCGACTGTCTCCGGGGGAAAATCGTTTCCCTTTTTTAGAGTTAGGTTTTGACAAAATACCATTTGTTCTTTCTAGTTCTTTGGCAGTTCGAACAACATACTCAGACACCTTGAAGAATTTGGAGCTATATGCATGAAACCAGGAATCAGAAGCAAGTGTCATGATTTGGATTTGATCAGGAGTTGAAGCACTTTAACTTCTCTTTCATCAGATAATGTAATTGATCCAGTTTTGCTGCTTTTTCTTTGATGTCTGTTTCACTGGGCATTATTAATTCTGCACAGTCAGTTCGTCAATACCAACTTTATCACCATGGACATATCAATTTGGAATGTTTCAACAGTTTTTTTTTAAACTTCCTTTTGACGCTATGAACATGGCTATAAGAAGCAACACTGTGTAGAACTACAGGGGAGACATCCATGGATACCAGTTTCGCATTCAAGGTTTTTTGTGAAGTTTTCAGAGAACTCACAGGTTCATAGTCTAGATCCATCATGTCAACTGTCAGACTCACATATTTCTTTGTGCGCTGACGACAAAGAAAGTGACCTGGTATTACATTATATCCTCTTGCCTCCAGATATTTTGCCATTTGCAAAGATATTGGTCATTCACCTTTGACCTCTTGTGTTGTAAAAATCTACAATTCTTGGTGGTCTTTGCTCTACACTCAAACACATCTCCAAATTATTGTTTGTGATGGAAGCAAATGGTTGATAATTCACCTTCATTTTATTTCAGTCCAGCTCTCCACAACAATCTCTCAACAATTTCTTGCTCCAAGTCTGATAGATTCTCAAGTCCCTTGCACTGATTATAGTCAAACTTGTGACACTCAAATTGAGTTGAACACTAGTAGAGCAAGCCTCATAAGTCATCCAGTTTTCTGAAGAAAGGTAACAAAAAAAAAAAAAAAAATTTGACCCAGAATTCTAAAATGTGTATAATGAAACAAGAAACTGAAACAACTTTATATCCTTTGCATTCCTTAACCTTCTTAGATGACATATCAACAAAAATTACAAGTGCTTTGCATTTTGTTGATGTGCAGTGATTTTCAGGAGAACCGTTTTTTTTTCATCAAGTTTTGCTACTTTAACATTTTTACATTTTCAGATAGATTCCATGTAGTTTTAAGTATCCCATCATGAAAAGCAATAAAATTTTGTATTTTGATCATTTTAGATCACTTATTATTTTGGAATTTCTGAAAAATTTGTGGTCCCTGCTATTTAATGCTAATGATGGAATCGCTGCCCGTAACAATACAAAGAAGACTTAAGAAACCCATGCCAGCTGGTTATAGTCAACGCCATCTCGACTTATTGCTATTTCTATGTGCCTATCATTTGATATTGTGTCGGGAAGTTGGTTTCCTCAACCGAGTAACTCTACCGTGGCAAACTATAGTATCATATTGATGATGTAAAACCAGTATTATTCCTCGCATAGGAATAAGCATGACCCTACAAAGATAAATCCACTGAAAACAACTACAGTCAACCACTTGACAAATCAAAAACTCAACAGCCACTTCAACCAAGCAGAGAAAACAGAAAACACAAGCACTCCAAAAAAAGCTAAGAAAGGTGACTATTTCCTCTGCTTTTTGTTTTTTGTTTTTTTTTACTCTGCAAATTTTGGTTTTAATAATTTGTGAAAATTATTTTATGGATAGGGCTTTTTGTTTAAATGTCGACTATTTAAAAATATATATTTAGACAAAATGGCTAACACTTACCAAGCCCAATTTAACAAAGTTCTCACAGTTGGATTGAAGATCCCAATCTTTACTGGAAAACCATTTTACTTTAGGCCATGGCTAGCAACTCTGAAAAAGAAAGAGTGGGTCTACCAGCTAACAGATCCAGAACCAGTAAACCTGGCATACGATTTTACGGACGATCTAGTATCGGAAATGATCGGAGAATTTATCGATCATCCAAACTGCACCAGTAAGGATCTGCTTGATCAAGTAGCAGCCTAGTACGGCAAGTTCACAAATGCTACCGATGGCTCTAATAAGAATAAAAGAAGATCAAGGAGAGGAACTCGCAAATTTGCCAAGTTAGCTTATAGGGATGCAGAGATGAGGGAAGGTCCAGGTGTGCAAGTGCAGTTAGCTGAATTCTTTATAGATGTGTTAAATAATCCCTTTTATCAAGGAGGATGTGGTCGGATCAAATCCGGCAACATTATTAGAGGCCTTGTCGACAGCTAGCAAAATGTTCTATGAGCAACTCCAAAATAGCCACAAGAAGCTTTCTAAATGATAGTTTATTATAAATAGCATTAACACGTATCAGGGACTAGATTTAGGGTACTCAAAACCGAACCTTACAGCAACTGTAATGCTATAAGCTATAAGTTTTGTCGGTATGCTTCAGCAAGAACGCAACAAAGGCATGGGGTTGGGAGTTGAGATTGGGTACAGACTGGTTGCAAAGAAAACGAAACCCAAATAACTTTTTATCCTAACCAACTAATGGTTAGAAGGGTGAACATCCCACTCTGTAGTAATACCAATGGTAGAGTTAAGTTACCACATCCACGCATACTGTTAGAGCAGTTTCTAACAAACAAAAAAGGAATCCACCCCCATCAGCACTGGACTCCAGTTCAAAAACGGAAACCTGTAACAAAGACGCTTACAATATGCCCCCCACCCATCCAAACCACAGGTAGTTGTGGACCGTAAGAGCCTCAGAAAAATTGTCAGCTTTCCAGGGGACTTTTCCCTTTGGGAAAAGAAAGGACTTAAAATGACTAATCCCATCACACAAAAAGTCAAACACTCCAACTCGTAGAGAATGTCTGGACAAACCCCAACCAAGACAAATTTACCCCTCTCCCACACTATAGGTAGTAGCTGACTACAAAACAGAGCTGTTGAATAAGACCAAAAAATTTGAAAAAAAATAAAATAAAATAAATAAATGCACAAGAGCAAAAAGAAATTGTCACCAACAGAAAAGAATTGTCGAAAAATAAAGAACAAGTAAAGTTTTAGAAAATGTTAATAAAATCAAATGAGTATTTAAAAAAAAAAAAAAATCGTTGAAAACAAAGACAATGAGTTTTGTTTTTGTTTTTTAAATAGAAAAAAAGATGGGGAATGATGAAGTATAAAAGTCAAAATTAAATGATTAAAAAATAAACAGGACGCTTAACGTTTTTCATAAAATAAAAAAATTTGAGGTGCCTTTAAAAGGTTAGCCTTGCATGCGAGTAGCTGAATTTGAAAATAAACAAAAAAAAAAAAAGTGAATTAAAACGTATATTTCTCTTTTTCTCTCTTTCACTCCTTTTCTCTCTCTTTCAATGAAGAAAGAGAATTGAATTATAATTGTATTTTTTTAACCAGTTGAAATTTGCAACTTGTGCATGACAGATGCACATTGCAGTTTGGCTTCATGAGTCGGGCCTCAACGGTTCTTAATTTAATATGTTCCGCCAGTGTTAAATGTAAAATAAATTATATACTTTTATAAAAAATGCATTTGTTCGTTATTTCTATACAAGTGTTAAATTTTTGCATGCAGTCCCTGACATTTAATGCCGATGATGGAAACGCTGATGCAAAGACTCAAAAAGAGACCCATCCTAGCCGATCATAGTCCACGCCATCTTGTTCCGTTGATGTTTCCATGTGCCTATTGTTTGATATCGTGTCTAACACCGGGGAGCTGGTTTCCTCAACCAAGTAACTCTCCCCTGGCAAATGATAGTGTCATACACTGACGGGTTGTAAATGACAAAACAGCTATCTGTGGATAACTATATTCATATGAAGTAAGGTATGTGTATATATTTATTTTTATGAATAGGATTCAATTCTTAATTACCCAATCATTATGAAATTTAGAACACAGCTAAGACAAAGGTGGACTATATTTAGTTTTATGCAAAGCTGGTAAATAGGAGGATGGAAATCATTTGACCAGAGGTACAGATTTATAAACCACTGACCATTCTTAATAAACATGAAACCGGCCTGGATAATATAAAAAATAATATATATATATATATACACACACACACACACACACACACACACACACACACACACACACACCATTATAAAAGAAATATAAACATTAATGTTTTTGTTGAACCTTTATTTGTGACCTGGGTGAAAAGCACTGAATAAGAGACATATTGTAATGCTCTAATATATATATATATATATATATAAATAATTCCAAAGTCCCTGAAACAATTATATGCCAGACCGTTGTTGACCTGAATTCTAACAACGCTAACAATAATGTAAAACTATTTGTTAATCACTATTTATATCTCACCACTCTAGTCCTAAGAATGAGGTAAGCAACATTAGGCAAAAGTAATGAATTAAATGACCGACATAATATAGAAACTTAATTTAACCGCTACAACTCTTGACTGACTGATGACTCGAAAGCAAACTTAACAAGCATTAATAATGGATAACTATTGATCCAAACAGCCGTTATTGCATTCATAACTACATTGGGCAACAGAGATCAATAAAAGAGAATTAAAAAAAAAATTATCCTTTTCCTGGAAAAGACGGACAAAAACCAGTCATTGATATGAGAAAGAGATGAATTTCACATTCACCTATATAGAACTTTTTCTTTTTTTGTTAAATACAAGGTGACCCTGTAAAAAAAAATGCCACTTATGAATCATTAATAAAATTTTCCCTCTTATCTGTAATCAAACCATATTTGATACAAATAAACTTCAGCTCATGTTTGAGTTGTCCAAGTTCAAATCATAAATGTCCAACAGTTTTTATTTTATCGCCATTCAATGTTATGCTTCAAATGAGCACTGTGAGCAAATCTGGACATGACTGATTTGTGCTGGGAATGTTCTTTTCAATTCTGAAATAAGCTGGAAATTGTTTCAATAAACATATTTGAGATAACTTTGTTGATAAAAATCATGAGGGTTAACGTCTGAGCAGTGTGAATCATATTCAGGATCACATATTCTACTAATAAGATGATAACCAAAATCTTCCCACGTATTATTGAATAGTGATAAAATAGACTGTTGGACATTTATGACAAGCTTGTTTAGTCTATTACTAAACAAATGATTTAGTCTGCAGAGTTGGAAATAAAGAATTCTACACAAGTCTCATTTTTCACTTTGGGGTATTCGTTGTTTATATCCAGTCCCATGGACTAAATCGCTTACTTAGTAATATTATTTGTGCAAACAATACCATCAACCAAAAAGCACATAATCACATATGGATAAAGGCAGTAATTGTAATTTTCAATGCAAGTTTTTGGATTCAAAAGTCGACAAACATGTATTAGATAATATTGTTTGTGCATTGATCATTACATGGAGAACTTATTCAAAAGTTATTCTCAGTCAACTTTCTATGATTTACATTCCCTGTAGACAACCTTCATTATCTAGACAAAAAGAAGTTGCTTACTTCTAAATCTTTCACAAACATGGTACTGAGTTTCAGTAAATATATATTGCTTTTCCAAGGTCGTCAGAGTCAAATGCTGGCAATGTTTCTCACAATATGTGTCTCCAACAATTTCTAACAACCAAGTCCAGCATTGCTTATGTTAAGATATAAACCTTATTTCTTTATAAGGAACTTAATTTAATGCTTGTCTGCTATGCTGTTTTTCTTTTGGTATTCTTTTCAACAAGAAATCTCACTTTTACATAGGATCTATAGAGAATATCAAATCCAATAAGCCCCGCATTCTCAGCTAAGCTTCAACCTCTGCCCCATTGCCACAATATTACATCCCTCTACTTGTTTTACGAGTACTTACAATACTGTTCCATTGGCCTGCTTCCCAGCCCATTACAATATGGTGGCCTTCAAGTTCAATGTTAACAAGTTCTTGTTGAGCTGTCCCTTTAAATAATCCAAATTCTACCCAATTTACACCATTAACGATTACTAAATTACCACATTACATTCATTAACCCTTATTCTCGAATGGTCTTTGAGCCTTGATAAGTAGTTATTCCCTTATAAAAAAAACAATTACTTTCATGGAATGTGCTCTGATGAACTCATAACACTTGTGCTCCTTCGACATACATACCCCCCCAACTAATCTAATAAGCAGCAAATCCCCCCCCCTTACTTGCCAGTCCCTATATACTGGAAGCTTCATTTTCTTTCAAGCTTACTTGTTTCTTCTATTGAACATAAAACTTCCACAGGCGAATTCTTAACTCCGGCAAACCAAAATCAGTCCAACAGAACACAAACAGATCATCTACATCCAAAGGCTGCTAAAAACAAACCGACTTTCAGATGCTAGAAAGCCTAACTGACCATCAGACGCCTAAATAACTCCCTTTGCCGGAATTACTGGAACAACCACAAAAACACCATTTGAGATAATAGGCATCTTTATCTATGAACATAAAAACCCTAATACCTAGGTAGTCCTGTAATTTGCCAAGCCAACGATCATTGTTAGCTGATACCAGCTTCACTAAAAGGTTAAACTCAAAATTACCATCAAAGTTAATAAAATTAATCTGTTTTTAATATGCATCCATGCTCACTTTTGCTGTTTTTTCCATGAGATATTTAGCAGTTGGAGTCTCGAATTCGCAGCAGTCAGTTGTAAAAAGCTAGTTCAGCCAACTTAAAAACGTTTTTAAATATGTTCTTTTGAAATTTAAAAATAAGTTACATATTTTTATAAGATGCCCGTTTCTCTTCATTATAAGTGTTCAAATTTCAGCTGATAGACTTGATAAATTATTCTCTGGGGAGAAACTAATAATGCCTAATATCGTCAAAGGCTAAAAACTCAACAAAAGACCCATCAAGACAATGAATATGATCAATTTAATTGAAGGGGGATGTGTCAATTGTTTATCCCCCAGGGAGCTGGCCATGCCGTACCCAATATGTAACATCTCTCCTGAGAGACAGTTCCATGACATGAACAAATGTTACTCTCTTTGGTAAAAGATTACATAATCCAGGAAAATTTCATAGACAATAGTGCTGGAAAATTGATGTTTCACCTGTATAAATTTAAACAAATATGCTAAAACAACCAGCCATAGAAGTGTTAGATAGAAAAACAGGAAAAAACAAGAAAAAGCATTTAATGTTATCAAGTGAGCAGCTGAAGAAGGAACAAAGAGAAAAACAGTGTGAAAAGGGGGAAATGCAAAAGACTAGAATACATTGAGTTTGATTAGAGTTTTAAATTATTGCCTTGCAAACATGGTAGGTGTATAATTAGTGGGGTAGGTGCGTGTGTGAAGGAATTATGAAGGTGAAACCGAATGGTTCAGCAAAACAGCTAATCCAATTTTTTTTTAAATTGTTCAATTGATTTAGAATGGGCAGAATAGGGTGGGTCAAGGAAGTAATAAAATGGAAGTTTATGAGTATTGAAGCAATTAAAAAACCAAAATCAAAACACTTATGGCAAGTTTATATACACTTAAGAATTTCAGTTTATTTATAAGTTTCATGAAAAGACTATATAAACATTTATTGCAAGAGAGATATTCAAAAACAAATAAAAACCTGCACTAGTAAAATCCTTTAAAAAATTGTCCAAGTTTAACTTCCATAGAAATCAATTTCTTTTCTTTCTACAAGATAGAAAAGGTGGTACAATTTATTCTATTATATAAAGTGATGTTTACATAATTGTTTACTCTATCTTCATGTACGATGAAGATTGGATCCTCTAGTAAAATGGAGGTATCAAAAAACGTTATGTCATATTTTTCTAGTGTCTGATTAAAAAAAAAAAAAAGAGCTTCCTTCTTATGAGGTTAACCATATGTTACAAAAACAAAGCAAATAAAACAGGGAGAGGTTTCTTTTCCTATTGCTACCCAGACTTAAGGTTAGTGATAAGATTACAGAACGGCATGTGTTTTTATAACTGATATATCCTTGAGGGAATATAATCAGTATAAAATAATGAGACTCAACACACAGTAAGTTATAACAAGTTTATTGTACAACAATACAATGTAACAAATAGATATTGACACTCGAATGAATCTTGAATGCCGTAGTGTCAAGACTACTTAATCCTTGTCCGGTTGCCCCTTTCTAGCGTCTTTTAAAGGTTGAGTAATCTGTTTTCAGGGATGTTAGGATCTTCCACTATATCAATGACTCTAGTTAAAATTTAATTTAACTTTTATTTTTGTTTGAATATATCTCAAAATCAGATTTTATCCTATGCCACATAAGAATCTGAATAAATGTTATAAACTTCTGAGTGGTAGTGTTCCATATTGAGATTAAAAGTCATAAGAATGTGCCTTTCCTTAATCATACCACTAACCCCAAGTCCACGTGGCCATATGCAAAGAAATTATTTATTGTCTGCCTTGTTATTTTTTTTTGAGGGGGGGGGTTAAATGTACGGTTAATCTGTTGAAAGAGAGGTTTTTTCGTCAGACAGTGCAAAAACATCGTTGGTGGGAGAGGAATAGTACAATGATTTTACCAGAGAACTGAAAATTGTCTCCACTTTTCTCTCTTACATACCAATTATAGAATTGCTTAAAATAAATAAATAAAAATAACTACTTTTCTAAATTCAATCGTATTCGTTAACTGGAGAAAACAAAAACAAGCAATAGCAATTGATCGCAACTTACACTAAAAGACAAAAAAAACATAAGTTAAGAGGAACCAATTCACTTTCAACAATAAGTTAGTTACAGACCAAAAAAGATATGAAGTGCCTCCAATAAGTTCCCAGGCATTTAAAATTGTCGTAGACTGAAAAATTCAGTATGTTATTGCTATACATCTTATAAAGTGACTGACCAATTTTTATGATTTCAAGTTCAAAGAATCAGATACAGCAGGAATTGGAATACACCCTAATAAAGCCCGATTGTCACAGCTGCTGAATTTCAAAAATGCAATCTCGGCGTGAGGACACTTTAAAAGAATGATATGCAATAAATATGTTTTAAACTTGGAAAAAATGCCACAGAAACACATGGACTGCTTTTTGATCATCTTCTATAAACCGAGCATCAACTTTTGAGTGGCTTAAAAGATTTAAGGAAGGCAGGGACTGTGATGGATGATGAGATGTGGGAAGAGTAAGGAAGTCAGAACACCAGAGTTGATTGGCCAAATAAAGAATTTCATGGATAAGGATTGTCGTACGTCTATAGAGACAATAAGTGCACAGTTTGATGTCAACCCATAAAATTATTCGCCAGGAACTGAATATATGGAAGATTTATGCAAAGTTGGTCCCAAAGGTGCTTAGAGAAGATCAGAAAGACGTTGTCATGACAAGGAGATGGTAAAGCTGATTAATTCAGATCCCTCAGTTCTTGATGCTCTGATGAAAGCTGGATCTACTGCCATGACCCAATCCAGGCGACAGTTTCCAGTGGAAGCATGCTGGCTCTCCCAGACCTAAGATCAGACAGAGCAAATCCACCATAAACTTATCATCAGCCCTTTTTTTTGACAGCACGGGCATGATCTACATGCACTGGGCTCCCACTGGACAGACAGTCAACAACGGATACTATGCTGAGTCTTTTGGGGGGTTTTTTCTTACAAAGGAGTCACCACTTATCAAGGCCTGGAGGTCACTCAGGAATAAGGGTTAATCAGTGTACAGTAGTCAATGAGACAATATCATAGTAATCGTTATTAGTGGAAATTTGGTATATTGGATTACTTAAGAACTTGTTTACATTGGACTTGGTTTTAAGGGAGTTCAGGAAGAGATTCCATTGGAAGAGGCCAGCACTCTTCAAATTAGGTCAGTGGCATTTCTACTAGGACTATGCACCAGTCCACAACTTCATCCTTGTCACAGACTATTCGACAAAGATGGGCATCAAGACAGTTCCTCACCTTCCCTATAGTTCTGACCTTGCTTCCTGTGACTTTTGGTTATTCCTTAAGCTCAAGAAAAACCTTCTGAGACAATTGAGGAGATGGAAGAGGCTGTGACAAACGGTCACACAAGAGGCCTTCCACAGGGTCTTTCAGAAGTTGTTGGAATGGTACAAGTGCATTGCAGCCGAAGGAGATTACTTCAAAGGGAATTAG
This sequence comes from Euprymna scolopes, assembly GCF_053919585.1. Taxonomy (NCBI): domain Eukaryota; kingdom Metazoa; phylum Mollusca; class Cephalopoda; order Sepiida; family Sepiolidae; genus Euprymna; species Euprymna scolopes. The sequence goes on from NC_136504.1 coordinate 61,725,689, forward strand.
AGCTGTGTACTATCAATAAAAGTACACATACAAAAAAGTCTAGAAACTTATTTAGGCACTTCGTACATAAAAATACATAACACATTTATTGACATCATTTACAAGAGGGATAAGCTGTCAAGTGTAGCTTGAATTCTTTTGTGTATGCTTAAACATTATGGATCACCATTGACAGTGAACACTGTTTCACTTGTGGAAGGAGGAGTGTTTTATGGATCTGCTAAAGTGTAGTCAGCAAATTCTACAGCCTCAGTGGACAAAGCAGAAAGACAGGCGCTATAGATCTGTGTGTGTATATATATGTATATAAATGAACATTTTGAATTGAGTTTTGTAAATTAAAAAATTTATGAAAAATTTATTATTCAATAAGGAATACAAAAATTGTCAAGTTTTTTTCCCCTTAATCCATGGATTTTCAATAAATGGTTCATCTCAGAGGAAATGTTTTTAGCAAAATAATGTTTATAGGCAGTCATACAATTTTGCTATTTAACAGATTAAAAACTAAAAAGCTTACATGAAAAGTCTAAAAGAAGCCAAGATTAAAAAGGATATTCCACGATTTTTCAATGAAGAAAAATAGAGGCACAGTCGTAAGATGTAGTCAGCAAATTCTACAGCCCCAGTTGACAAAGCAGACAGGCAGGCGCTATAGATCTGTGTGTGTGTATATAAATGAACATTTGGAATTGAGTTTTGTAAATTAAAAAATTTATGAAAAATTTATTATTCAATAAGGAATACAAAAAATGTCAAGTTTTTTCACCTAAATCCATGGATTTTTCAATAAATGGTTCATCTCAGAGGAAATGTTTTTAGCATTGAAAACTAAAAAGCTTACATGAAACGTTTAAAAGAAGCCAAGATTAAAAAGGATATTCCACGATGTATGGTTCAATGAAGAAAAATAGAGGCACAGTCGTAAGATGCAAGGCAATGAATAAAGGTATAATCCAGACCAAATGGTGAGTTTTTTAATGCTCAGGTGTATTAATCCGAAGTAATTCATAAAAGCTCAATATAAAATCCATTACAAATTGCAATATTTTTACACACGTAAGATTTTAAAGGTTGTTAGATAATGTTTAGTGAAAATGTCTTAAATTAAAAATATTAAAATTATAATAAAATATTGGCACACTATGAGAAATATATATACATATTGTTTATGCAGCAAAGTTTAATATTGCCACACAATATAATGTCCTTTATACACATGAGCAAGGTTTATATTGGCAACACATTTGAATCTATCCCAGCATGTATATATATATATATATATAAGCATGCACTAGGCAGTATGTTTATTGGGTTGCATGTTTGCAATACATATGAATAACAAGATTGCAGCAAGTGAAAACTATTAAACAGAGAAAAACTAGCCAAGAAATTGAAACTGTGTCTAATCTGAAGTTTTTAATCAGCAGAACTCTTTCTCCTTGGAAAGGTTAGTATTTCTTTAAATGAGGATTCATCCTGAAAAATGAAGCCTTTGAAAAAGTAATGTTCCTTTATGTACAAGATTTCTTTCTTTAGTTTTCATCTATTAAAAGGTTTTCGAAAATTCATGTTCACATAGATACAAGACTGTGGACCTGTTTTATGTTCGTAGATTCGCAAGTGATTATCTCAAGAGGTCTTTTCTGGTATATTCTCGCTCTCTCTATGTATGTGTGTGTGTGTGTGTGTGTATATACACACACACACACACACACTGTTTTAACAAAAATCAGGACTTCAAAAAAATGGGTTAATAACAACAAGTCTTTTTCATTGTCCTGGTTTTTGTTAAAAATACTCAATTATGAAATATGATAATTTTGTAGCTTACTTTTTACGTCATCTCTCTTTTTTGGCTTAAATTTATTGGTATATGAACAATTACTGAATTATATTAACCCAGTATAATTCAGAATACTACAAATTAGTATGTATATATATATATATATATATATATATATATATATATATATATATATATATATTCCAGCAGATTAGACAAGGGAGGATTGTGTACATTTGAGAGAGATCGTCCACGGGGCTCTTAGCTAATGGATTGTGTATGGTTGGACTAGTTTTGATTATTTAACCAAGTGAAGAGAAACGGCACATGAAATTGGAAATGAAATAGGTCTGCTCTGGAGTTCTGACCACTCAGAACTTGATTTTTGCTTTGAACACTTAGTGTCTTTAAATAGGGATTCATGCTGGGAGCAAAGTACTAGCTTAGCTAGATACAAGAGAAGGGGGACCTTTATGCAGTATTTTTTTATGTTTATAGACAGACAGAAGGTTAGCCTTTTTAAGTGATAGCCGAGTGGTCTGTCTTAGATGACACGGAAGCAGGGGGTAGTTGGTTATCTGAACATCTAACGATCAGGTGAAGCTTGTGTGCTTCAAGTAAGATATGGACTCGAACTCTTAGCTAAATGATTGTGCTCGGTTGGACTTGTTTTAATTAAGTCGATTTGCAAATCTATTGTTCAGTAAAAAAAACTTTTATCACTGTAACATTCCTTAAATTAAAAATTTGTTACTCATTTTAAACTGCAGTTAATTTGGAAGGAGAATTCTGTTGCAAAACTCACTGAGCTCACACAATTGACTCAACGATTAGTATCAGCGTTGAGCAATGATTTTAGACCAGCATAATAAGCAAACAATCACAGCTTGTTTAGTGAATGCATACAAATAAGTGTCCATATGTGTAAAGATCAAAGTTTATGGACCATAGTCATAAACAAAAATATTGTATTGTTAAATATCGTGTTTTGTTCATGGATAATATAAAAAGCAGGTGGGAGAGAGGATACATATACACAAATATTTTACATATAAACTATCTAATATAATACAAAGTTTATTCTGTGTCTGCTATTCTGGCACATGACCTTACGATTTCCATAGGAGAGGAGTCTACAATTATATTCATTTATGCATGCACTGAGAACATTAAGTCCTGAAACTGCTTACAGACATGTCTGTAATTATCAGAATCATCCCATGAGGGATTGAAGAGAAAAAAAAAACTCATAGGATTATTAAGTTCTTGTTTGCAACAGACATCTTCAGAAAAACATTAAGTTTCCTGGCTTATTCACAAAATTGACTCTGCGACCGGTGTGTAAATCGAATGCCGACGTCAGACTTGTGCAGCAAGCAGAAGACCACGGCATGGCAGATAATGAACAGACATTTATGAAGAATAAATATTTTATACATATTTTTAAAAATATTTATACATGTTGTAATATTTATAATCAACAGTTACCGTGTTCATGCAGAGGAGAAATGCCTTTCCCAAATGGCCTTTAACTGGTCCCATCTACAAAGCACCATCTGATGCATTTCGAAATTGTGTGTGTGTGTGTGTGTGTGTGTGTGTGTGCAGCTAGTCTATAGTTAGCCCCTTTATAATGAATAACCGCCTGTGCATGGCAAAAAGAGTCACATCCTTTTGACATGTAATTATGTATGAGCATAATCAGAACATGGGCGATCTAGAAGAGTCTAAATTTGATTAAAAGAATCCCTCTATTATTTACAGGTAGTTCCTATTTTCTGTGATCATCTACAAACAGATGTTTTAGTAGAGATAACTAGGAAACATCGGAAGATGCATTGCTCCAGTCAGCAGAGAACCATACTATATATCTATAGTAGATATAGTGTGCACGTGTATATATATTTGCAGTGGTAAAGCTATCTGAATATACTATACTTTTACTAAGAGTTATGTATTTTAATTCAAGTGGAATCAGTTTGCGTTTTTCCCCCCCTTATCAAAGAGCTTAATCAACAAGAATGAAGGATAAAATTAATTTAGTTCATCTAGACAGCCGTTTTGCCATATCATGGTTCCACAGCTTTTTAATGTGGCTGGAAACAGGCCGGTGCTTCCAACTATGATTTTAAAACTGTCCCATTTCTAGTGATGCTTAAAAGCTGTGGAGCCATGATACAGCAAAACAGTTGTCTACACGAATCAAATTAATTTTATCCTAAATCCTCATTGATTGAGTTCTCACTTAGCTTAAAATTCATAGGCATTCAGAAAAGTATAAAACACTCAGATAATTTCATCACTGCGAATGTACATATAATAGTATAGAAACTGAGTAAATCTGTGAAAACTGGCATTTGCGTACACTATCTTTTCAGATATTCAAAAGCCAAAAAAAGGGGTGGAAAAAACAAAAAAAAAGCAAGTGAAGCATGTATGGTCCCTCGTGAGTGCACAGTGAATGAAGCATGAAAAAATTGGCTAAGTTCAGAATTTGCCCCCCGCCCCCATTTAGCCCCAAAAGTTCCCAGGGGGATGTCAAATCCTGGTGAAAATGAACAAACAGTGCAGTTTTAGGCCTTAACTTTAACTTTAGAACTTAAATTTGAGTTCTGCACCATGAAAAAAAAAGACCAAATTCATCGTTCCCACCCCTCCATTTAGCCCCAAAAGTCCCCAAGGCCTATTTAAATTTCAGTTCAGCACCAAGTAAAATTGCTAAATAGACATATGCAGAAAGTTTTGGACAAATATGGTAGGGGTTTTTCTTTTTGGTTTTTTTTTTTACAAAGAAAACTGGAAGAAAAAAAAATAACATGATACAAAGCAGCAAAAAGTAAAATACCTTTTGCTGTGATATTTGAGGCAAGGATAATGAAAATAAAAGTATACACAATAACTAGATAACCTTCAGCAAAAAGGTCACCAGCCGTTGTGTTTGTGTGTGATGTTTTGTCAACTAACATTAGATTACCTTTGGTTCAACATAGATGAGTGACATCAGATTATTCCAAGTGATTAGTAAAACCATGCAAAAAGATATACATTCGGAGTCTTTGCAAACATCCCCAGATATATATAAGAATATGCAATAGTTAACATTCCTCACACAGGACAGTTTTGCACCACATCTCTTTACAAAGATTAAAATCAATATATAATGATACTAAAGTTTATGACTAGAGTTCTTATTTTGATCAAAATCCATTGCTTGATTTTGATTCTACAGCTTTTTAAAAATGTAATGCTTAAACTTAAATTGCCTCAATAAAGAAATTGAAGTTCAAGGAACCTTGTTTAATTGATGTCTCATTATTATGGATCAAATTTTATGTGAATCTAAAATTTTCAAATTGGATGTTGTGCCCATACCCTAGGCATACTCTAAGAACCCTTCAAAATATATTAAATAAACTAAAATTTATGAAATATTTCTTAATTGATGTCTAATAACTATTGTTAAAATTTCACACAAATTGGAGGCATCTGAATTCTCACAAAGGGCTTCAATCCCCTTTGAATATAACTAAAATATATTATTCGCTCTTACACCTAACATGCGTTTCAAATTCATAATGATTGGTTCATTAGTTTAGATATTTGGCCTAAAATGTAAAAAGGAAAATGTGCTCATGTTACTCAATGTTTTCTAAAATATATGAGGTTTGTTCCAAAAGTAATGCCTCCTATTTTTTTTTAAACTCAAAAACTAACACATGGAAGAGATAAGGTGAGAGTGGTGTCATTAAAGCAAGCAACATTTTGTGCTCTAGGATTTATTTTTCTAAATAGTTATCATTCTCAGTGCACTTTTTCCAGCAATTAACAAGAGCCTTGATGCTTTGGTTGTAAAAATCAACGCCTGCCAAAGCCATCTATTTTTTCAGTGCAGTGATTACAACATTGTTGTTAGTGAAATGCTACCCACGTAATGCATCTTTCAGAGGTCCAAACAAGTTCAAGTCTGACAGTGCCAGATCAGAACTATATGAGGAGTAAAACAGCACTGCATCACCAACTTTGTCACACATTTTGTGGTCTTCAAACGTGCTCAAGATCAGAAAGATTATTATCGGCCTTTGAAGTGTTGCAATAGCTTGTGGTGTCATCTGCAGAAATGTCTATGAATAATTTAAGGTGATTTGGGAGATCATTGATGAAGATCAGGAAGAGAGTTTGGTCCAGAATGGAACCTTGAGGGACACCAGCATTGATATTATGAGTTTCTGATTTCAGCCCATCAACGGCTACTCTCATAAGCCTACCAGAGAGAAAGGATTTAATTGAGAGGACATTTCCAGCTATTCCATAGCTGGAAATCTTATGAAGTAGACCTTTATGCCATACCCTATAAAAGCCTTTGATATGTCAAAAGCAATTGCTCTAGAGAAGTCCTTGTCGAGAGATTCACTAATCCTGTGTGATATTAGTTAGGACATCAGCTTTAGATCTAGCAGAACGGAAACCATACTGCATGTAACCAAGTAGGCTATAACAGCTGAGGTGGTTGACCACTTCTATCACAGATTCCAACTCATCACACAGGAGACTGCTTGATCTGTACTGGGAGGCAGAAGACCGATCACTAGATTTTTTTTAAAATGGAGCAAACTATTTAAGTTTTATAGGATTGTTGGCAAGCATTTCTCCTTACGGCAATATGTAAACAGCTTTTTAGGTATAGAATTCAACAAGTTCTGACAAACATCCCATCAATGATCCTTTTTGTCCTGTGTGAGCATTCATGGAACTCACCTAAGACACACTTTGCTGTATCCAATGATGGCAACATTGTTTCCAGTACACAGACACCCACATTCAACTTTACATACATTTGCCATTATCTGCAGATCATGAGGTGGTGGCTGTGCATGGGCGTCCAGAATGTGCTTTTCCACTCACATCTGTTATCACTCTGAAATCGATGAACCTATCTCTTTACTGCGCTGACATCAACTGCATCAGCACTCTAAACTTTCAACAGGTGCTAGTGAATGTTGATGGGTTTAATTTTTTCTACATGGAGGAATTCAATGAAGCATTTCTGCTTTTGACATACGTCCATGACAAGGATTGCTTTCTTAGAGTCTCACACAGTCAATATCTACAACCGAGACATGAAGCTAAGATCATGAATGCCTAAATTCAGTCATCATAATGCAATTTGCAATCCCCTTTGATCCATTCAGATGAAATAAAAAAAATAGGTATTATTTTTAGAATGATCCCTATACATACCAAAATTCATATCCATTTATAAGCTTAGGATTATATATCTATCTACTGTTTTCTAAAAGGCACTTTGTGTATGATGCATGTGTGCATATGGGTGTGAGTGAGCGAGTTCCCCATGGCTCCAAATCGACTGGACAAATTTTTTAAATTTTTTTATTTCACACAAATGTACTTAATGTGTATGTGTTTGTGAGGTTTGGTCTCGGATAAGTACTGAAAATCAATAATAATAAAAAATCCTTAAAGAAGGAACAGTTCAATTTTGACCAAAGTTAACACTTTTATACAGTCTAACATCACAAGTGCATTTGAGAAGTTTTATCACCGCACAAGCAGAAATACCTGTTATAAAAATATATAAAATATATAAAATATTACCAATAGGTTTTCCGTACAACAAGGGTGTGTTCAAAATCAATGTTTCTGCTTAGAGCATAATTGAAACATGATACTTTACTTTTACATTCAAGCCATTATATAAAAGTAATTTTATAGAATCAACAGTAGGTTCTCTATGGTGCAATGTAGACTACAATGTATTGTGAACCAATTCACTGTGGGGAGGTACGTAAGATCTTCTCCCAGTGCATCACAGGGAGTCTCTGACTAGAGCAGGTAATCAATTGATTCGATTAACAAAGGGGTGATTTCAGATTTCAATGACAATAAAAGTATTAGAAATGTGGAACATTTATTGATCCTCAGCTAATCCCAGACGACGTCAGGTCTCCCTGCTAGTATAATCAGCATTAAAAAAAGGACTGCCATCCACTCTCTGAATTTAGACAAAATTTAGTTTAAAAAATTTTACATCCTCTTATTAAAAAAAAATTAATACTTGGAGCTATCTATATTAAAACCCAGCAACTCACAATAAATAGTAATAGAATTGGTATAAATATTTTTAAGTGTTGAACATATATACAATTTATTCCACATCAATTAAGCAAGATTCTTACATTTTGACATTTTCTAGAATCAAAATCATGTAATTTTTCTTTTTCTCAAAATTGGAATTACGCTTCTAGACAGTTTAGTAGCATAATATCATGGTCTTAACCTGTTCTGAGACAGGTATTCTTTGAGTTTTTCAAATTTGATTTAACAGTTTTAACTTTCGAACAATCTCATTTTAACAGACCAATAAAATAGAAGACCCTCTGGCCAAAAAGTGTGTTGGTTAGCACAGATAAAAATTTTCCATTAAAAACTAAACATATGGAGATGACAGAAACAACATTTTATGAAACATTTGTCAATAGTTGCCAGGAGAAAAATGTAAAACAAGATGAGAAAGCTTTCTTCAAGAATAAAAAAAATCATTAAAAAAAAATAAATAAAAAAGAGACTAAGCGTTTGTCATAAACTGCAACCAAGATAAAATCAATAAAGTTAAATGTATAGATTAAAACACCCAGCAAAAACAAATTAGATTTATTATCATGTATAGTTTGATGCCAGATGTGACTGCTGGAACAATATTATTTAAATTGAAAGGCAGATAACCAATTATATAGGTGATCGAATCAACATGATAGAGTTGGTTGTTAATATTAAATTTGTATTTTTACATTTTGTTTTAATGTTTATAACAATCTTTCAGAGATTTCCTCTAATACAAAATCTTTTAATATATAGAGTCGGTCTTTTTCGTTTCCTTTTCATCGATAGCTTTTTTCCAACAAAATCAATATTTGATTCTGATATATCAATTTTTCTTACGGATCGTTGCATGTTAAGTAAGAATAAAATGTAATTTGATTTAATTATAACATTTTTTTCAAGTGTACTTGTTCAACCTGCATTTATTTGGCTAGTAATAAAATGGCTTATGTAAGAGACAAACACAAAATAAACCTGTAAGTAGTTGAACCAATACTGAACTATATTCCATACAACATTAGTAGCACAGTAGTTGGGGGGGGGAGAATTTCCAGAAGTGCATCAGACAGTACTGTAGAAATCCAATAATTTTTTATACTTAAGTAATTGCAAAGCAATGGAAAACTCATTTTTAAATTAGGATTTACAAAAATTTATTCAACAAATAACACGCAGGAGGCTTTTGGAAAAAAAATTATATATATGTGTGTGTGTGTGTGTGTGGAGAGATTAGAAAAAAAAACAAAATTATATATTCAATGTTTCGTCTTTATTTAAAAACTTCCTTGGGATAATTGATTTAAAGAAATACAATACAAGTACAATATTTGAAAGTATATTTGTTGTGTTTCTAATATGAATTGGATGTTTTTGTTCTATTTTTGAAAAAAAAATTTTTAAAATAGCCGTTAGCATTCAAAGTGTGTGCAGTGTTTATAGCATGGAGGGAGTGAAATTGTTTAGCTGCAGGTTAACTTACATCACAGAAAATAATACTGATGATAAAATAAATCAATCAATAAATAAAAACACTCATTTCGTACCATTGTGTATACACATCCAACATTTTGAATTCGAGCAACTATATTATTTCCAAAACAGAACAGAAACAGCATCATATCTTTGCATTCTAACAGCTATATGCAGTTAAAAAAATTTTTTTTTTTTTTTTTTTTTTTTAATCACTCACTTCATGTCATGAACGCTTTACACATTTTGAATGTTAACGGCTATTTTTTTATTTTGTTTGGAAATAGAACAAAAACGTCCATTTCACATTACAAACGCAAATATATTTTCAAATATTGTACATTTTATTTCTTCAATTCAATCACCCCAAGGAAGGCTTTAAATAAAGACGAAACATTAATTCCATATATAAAAAATTAAGTTTTTTTGAGAATTTACATCTGTCTCTAAGGAGTTATTTAGCAGGCTTCTGCTATTTAACAAACACATGCAAGACATACTTTATAAATTTATGAGTGGGAATTTATTACATTTTCCGGTTTTGGAATGATAACTAATGATATACCAAGATAATAACTAATGATATATCAAGAAACTTTGTGTATTTTTTTAAAATATGATAAATGTAAATTCAAATTTTGGGGGATACAAAGTTTAACATATTGCAGATTTAGCACTTACTGCTAGAAAATCTACAATTATAAAAAGGAATTCAATTATATAACAAATAAAAAAAAAGAAAAAAAAAAAGAAAAAAGCAACCTTAACCGATAAAACAGATAATCAGCCGTTTTGGAGAATTAAAAACGAGACAACTGTTAAATCATGCCTCTCCAGTGGAAAATACTACTTCCCAATAACAAAATGTAGAGACGATCCAGTCACTATTTCATCAATATACAAATTTAAAAAAAATAATACTAATCTAATGTATAAATAAACAAGCCGTGCATGCGGGGTCCCCCTTCATGAGTGAAAAATTTGCTTTCACCATGACTAATGTTTGCACAAAATTAAAAAAACAATCTAAGGCATGGTTGAGAAAAATGTGAACAAATGAATGGATGAACGATTTTGAGGCAATTTTACCTCTATAATGCCCCCTAAGGAGGACAACCAGAGTCATCCTGGAAAATCCGTTCTGGTAAAAATTTGCTTTCACCATGACTAATGTTTGTGTAATCATTTTTTTTTTAATCTAAAGCGAGGTTACTGAGAAAAATGTGAACAAACAAACAGGAGTGGATTACTAGGTCCAATCCCTCCGTTGTCGGGGGGGGGGGGATCAACAATAAGTATAATAATACTATTTACTTTTAAAAACTATTCTATGATATGTTAGTTAGCATACAAATTATTTAGAGGAGGAGGGAGGAAGCTCGAGTATCTTTGATACCAAACAGACTTTCAGTTCAAAGTATACAATTAAATTTGTTTTTATAGTTTCATTTTGACATTTTTACAAATATTTTTTATAAATAACTCATTACTTGCTTCCATATTTAATTAATTAAAAATAAGTAATTCATACATTTTTATTCATTTTTAATAAGCATAATATAATTCTAATACATAGGTCATAAAAACAATCGTCGCTAGTTTTTATTTGCCATCTTTTTCAATCAAAAAAAAAAACAATTTCTAAGTAATGAGAGGTAGAAAGTGAATGCATCAAAAAAAAAAAAAAAAAACCATGAGAAACATTGCAATTTCATGTACAAATTACAACATGGCTGCCACACGTTACAAAAATGAAAAAACAAAAAAGAAAATCACCATAGAGTTTACTGTTGTTGTGGTAATTTATCTGGCTATCCAACTAGAATCCTAATTTTTTTCCTTTTGCACAGATTTTTAATAATTGTATAAAAAAAAAAAAAACGGCTAATGGAAGCATTAAATATGACTACACTCATGAGATTATTTAATTTTACTAATTTATGTACTCGAAAAAATTACAAAACAAAAATTACAGAAACAAACCTCCATTAAAAGATTTGATTTGGATCAAAAAAGACTAGCCAGAAATGAGACTGGTATCCTAAAATTAAAAACTAAAACTGAAAGGGGCTTTAAAGATCGGATAATAATGGAAGACAACTATAACACAAAAAAATAGCTATCCAAAAAAGACAAAGAAATGGAGCAAAACATCCTAATAAGAAAACACTAGAAACATACAAATATAAATCGCTACAGTGTAAACAAAATAGAGTAATTGAAAATAAAGCCAATTTTACCAAATGTGTGTGGAATAAAAAAAAATAATCGGAACCAACAGAACCTAGATACACTTTAAAAATGCAAAATGGTTAACAACACTGAAAGTGCAAAAAGTGTCATTAATATAAAAACTCTTAAGATGATCTTAACAGTAATGGCAAACTGAAAAGCACTTGGTAACGGCAGGAGATAGGATTGGTGAAGTGAATAACGACACAGACCAACAATCTAGCATGCACAGTTTGAATACCAGCAGGTCTATAGCACTATTTTCACTTCCAATCTCATGTGATCCCTCCTGTAAGTTCCTAATTCTAAAAAGAATCTGGGAACCAATGCCAACAACAGAATTGGAAAGGTGATGGTGATTAACAACACGGACTGACAACCTGGGTGTGCCAAGTTCGAATCCAATTTGTTTCAGAAAAACAATTTCATTTAGGGATATTGACATCTTTCATGTGTTTCCTTTCATAGGTATCTGATGTCTTTCTAGAATTTTCAATAGAAAAATATTGAAGAAATGACTGACAACAATAATCATCTGATTCATACAAAATGAATGATGTTCAACAACAGAATCAAGTTGGTAAAAAGAAAAACCAAAAATTGTTTGTACACCAGTGATTCATACAAATTCACTTTTTTATGATTTATGGAATACATGGATTCTGGTTCAAGAAAGTCACTAATCGATGTGAAAGGTGAACACAAAAACTGGAGAAATCAAATGCAAAAGAGACATACTAGAATGAATGAACAAGTGGAGAATCACGTTAATTGAAAGGATAGCAAGTAAAAGAATGACTCAAAGAAACTGCACATGAATAATTTCGTAATAAGATTTATTTCATTGATAGCTGCACAGTTTTATCTGGGGAGCAGTAAAGATGCCGGAAAGGGGCAAGAGGAAAAAATGATCTGCTATTCTTCACTATCTTCTGGTTAATGTAACCAGAAGATAGTAAGTTAAGACCAGAAAAAAAAAAAAGAAAAAAAATGAACACGGCAACTAGTACTCATTTGAAGATTTAAGTTCAAAAAGAGATTACTGTCAAGTTAGACAGAATGTAAGAGCCAGCAAAGAGTTAGGCAGTTAACCTTTGAGGCCATAGTTTTTGTGAATAGAATAGCTAGAAGAAATATTAGAGGACACAAAGTGAAAAATTATTTCTATGATTGAACAACAGAATTTAGCGATTGAAGCAAGAGACTATGGGGACTTGTTTCTCCACCATCACCATCTGTTTCTCATCACCAGCAAAATGTAGACAATACTGAAAGTTTGAATAAAAATGATCTTCCAGTTTCTAGAATGAGTATTCTTTATGTTTGCCGTGCTGATTGATTCCAGAATGAGAAGTCCTCGGTCCAGAAGGATCACTAAAGCAAACGTTTAAAGACATCAAGTATGATATTATATCAAACAGAATTGTATTGATTGTGAACACCATCATATTCTTATATCATTTCTCTTCATGCAACAAATCACACTGGCCAGGTTTCACTTCATATATAATTACATACACATATTTGATATGCTCTTCTTTAAATTAACAGCAGTAACGTTCTGCTGGTTAGTAATAGCAGAAATTGCTAGAACTTACTCCAACTTCTCACTTTTACAATCATCAACTCCTGTATTCCAATGGTATCACTATTGTAACAACCTCAAGATAACGTTGTTATACAAATATATTTTCTCCACAGCCAAGTTCTAATCCGTTTCCATTTTTTTTTTTTTACACTTCTTGTACACAAACTGGTTATCTTTTAATTTAGTTCTATTTTGTGTACCTAATGCTTACAGGTACTACAAGAAATTGATAAACTGGGCAAAATGTTCCTTTTTCTAAGAGCTTTCCAACATTACAACAATAAAGCATCACTTTGGTCTTTGCCTAATTCACTTTTCATAGGATTTCTCCAAGTTTTTAACTAAAAAGTAGACCTTCCATTATTTCACAGGCAAACACTAAATCATGTAGGTATATAGTATTTCTTCTGGAAACATTTCTAAAGACACAAAATAAAAGCAACATACTTAGTACAGATCCGTTATCTACTCCAAATTTAACAATGAATGTCACTAAATATGGTGTTAATTATAATATGACTGAGCATTTTGGTACATTGCTTGAACAACCTTAACTAACCACTTACTTGCCCCTGGTTTATGCAAAACCCGCCATACATCTCTTGGCACTATCAAAAGCTTTTCTCCAAATAGTTTTTTTTTTTTATTTTTTTTTTTTATTTTTTTTTTTTTTAATGGAGAGTAGAAAACGCATTGTGGATGCGTTATCGGCAGCTCCTGTTACTCTCTCTTCTTATTTGTCCCTCAGTCCTCATTTTTTAATGAGTGATTTTTCTGACAAAGGGAGAAGAAAAAGCTGTTTTCTAGGTTGACAGTATTTTGTGCGAACAGTTGGCAGAGATGGCGGAAATTTTCTGTTTCTATGTCTATCCTTGTAGCCATGTCACTAGTAAGGGTGCTGGAGGTAAACGTTTTGTCTGGGCTGACGTTATCCGCCTGATAGTCAGGGACCCGAACCTTGGATTAACCACTAAGGAGGCTGTCCTATCAGCAGGTGCAAAGTACTGGGGCTGCTGTATTGCCATTTAGTGAATGGATTCTGGACCATGCAGTAGCTTCTGGTGGGGCCTCTCGATGCCATACTAGTGGGTAATTGTTATGGCTTTACCTTATCATTAGCTACAAATAAATAAAAAAAATTCTTCATTTCTTTTTCTCTCTTAGTTTCCCCTCTCTGTCCTGCTCTAAGTAAATCTGACGACCTAGTCCACAAATTTCAAAATTTCATCATGACAAGTTTCAAGAAAAAATACACGATTAAACCCGGTTCTCCAACTTCCAACGTAGACCCCTACTACTATGTCTCCTTCTCCAACATCAGGGGTCTACGTTCTAACCTTCCAGAGGTTGAAACCCAATTACAGGAGACTAAACCAGACCTTTTATTTTTAAGTGAAACTGGCATTGGACAGGCTATTTCCCTAGAGGAGTTTGCAATTAAAGGATACTCTAACTTAACTTCTAAATCTGACCCCCAAGATCGCCATGGGCATGGAATATGTGCCTATATTAAAGATAGCTTTCCATGTGGTAGGGACATCTCCAGAGAAGATCCTAACTTACTCTATATGTGCTTCCGGGTTGCTTTAGCTCACACTACGGCATTTTTATTTACTCTCTATCGCCCCCACAACAGCGGAGTTACTATCTTTAAAAGCATATCTGAGAAAATTGACCAAGTCCTATCTGCTTATCCTTCAGCTAACATTCACGTATGTGGAGACTTCAATGTTCACAACGTCGAATGGTTGACCCACTCAAACAAGACCGATGATGAGGGGTGGTTCTGTCATGATTTCTCCATTGCCTATGACCTCACTCAGATTGTTCAGGTACCCACCCGTGTGCCCGACAATGACGGCCAGTATGCGAGCCTACTAGACCTTTTTCTCACAACTTGCCCTGAACTATGTTCAGTTTCTGTTCTGTCGCCTCTTGGATCTTCCGACCACTCTGTTGTATCAATTAAGATAAAAATGAAATGTAATAAGTCCCCAGATGTACCTCTCCATCATACAGTATATCGATACACTAAGGCTGACTGGGATAGCTTCCGTACATTTATAACTGATCTACCTCTGCATTCCATATTTAAAAAGGATGTGTCCTCTATAGTATTAGACCTGACGGAATGGTTAATTGTAGGTATTGACCGTTTCATACCCTCGAAAAAGTTTCAGCAAAAACCTAACAGCCAGCCATGGTTCTCTCCAGAATGTGCTGCTGCCATTGCGCACAGAAATCACTTTTTCCACTGTTTCCAACGTAATAGATGTATGGAAACTAAAGCTGCTTTCAGGACTGCCAGCAACCATTGTAAGAAAGTAATAAAGAGCGCAAGATGGTTGTATGCTCAATCTGTTAAGTCCAAAGTAGCTGAGCAGCGGCTTGGTTGCCACCAGTTTTGGCAAATAGCAAACAGAATTCTGAACAGAAGCGTGTGCTCCATCCCAACTATCATCAATGGACCTGAGGTAATCTCGTCAGCATCAGACAAAGCCAAACTCTTTGTCAAGAACTTTGCAGCTAATTCTACCTTTTGCGATCAAGGCCGCCAACCCCCAATATTTCCTCCTGTATCTGAAAACACACTATGTGATATACGTATATCTGTACGTGATGTTGCCAAGCTAATAAAAAACCTTGATTCCAGTAAAGCAACTGGCCCGGACGGTATTCCAATTATAGTACTCAAAGAACTTCAACCTGAACTAGCACCCATACTTACAAAACTATTTAAACGTTGTCTTAAGGAGAATAGTTTCCCATCTCCCTGGAAAATTTCATCAGTATGCCCTGTATTTAAGAATTCAGGTGATCGCTCATCCCCCTCTCAGTACAGGCCAATAAGTCTCCTGTGCGTCATGAGTAAGTTGTTGGAATCTGTGTTAAATACAGAAGTAATCAACCATCTCAACAAAAATAACCTTCTTAGTGACACTCAATATGGTTTCCGTTCTGCTAGATCTACAGCAGATGTGCTTACAGTTATATCTCATAGGATTAGCAAATCTCTCGACGGAGGCAACCTTTCTAAGGCAATTGCTCTTGACATATCTAAGGCCTTTGATAGGGTATGGCATAAAGGTTTACTTCATAAGATCTCTAGCTATGGTATAGCTGGAAATGTCTTCTCAATTATTAAATCATTTCTTTCTGATAGGTTCATAAGAGTAGTAGTTGAGGGGCAAAAATCAGAAGCTCACAGTATTAATGCCAGCGTCCCTCAGGGGTCCATCCTGGGCCCAACTCTTTTCCTGATCTACATTAATGATCTTCCAAATCACATCCTTACATCATTTGTAGACATTTATGCTGACGACACTACCATTTATGGTAGCACATCTAAGACAGTAAACGACCAAGTTCTCTCTAATTCTCTCTCCTCTGATCTTGAGCATGTAGTACAATGGGGAAAGGAGTGGCTGGTTACTTTTAATGCATCTAAAACCAAGCTTCTCTCTTTACATCAACATTCTGATCCCCATCTGGCATCAATTGAAATGAATGGCTCTCGTCTTCAGGAGGCCTCAAGTTTTGACAAGCTTCTAGGCTTGACCATTACTCCTGATCTTAAATGGAACACGTACATCAAATCTGTTGCCAAGGCCGCTGGAAAAATGGTGGGATCTTTCTATCGATCCAGTAGATATCTCACTGCTGATGCAATTCTCTATCTATATAAGAGCCAGGTACGTCCAAGGATGGAATACTGTTGCCACATCTGGGCAGGAGCTGCTAGAAAGGACTTGTCCTGCCTTGATAGAGTTCAAAATAGACTTCGTAGCCTCGTAGGAGATGTCCTTTTCTCTTCCTTGCAACCGCTATCTCACAGAAGAGATGTTGCGAGTTTGTCTCTGATGTATCGTTATTTTCATGGAAAGTGTTCGACTGAGCTTCAATCTATGGTTCCTCCTCGCAAAACTTTCACAAGAAACACTCGTCTAGCTGTAAAAACTATCAATAATTACCCCCACTCTTTATCTGTGCCTAAACCTAAACGTAGATTCCATGAACAAAGCTTTTTTATTAGAACTGCACGCCTGTGGAATTGTCTTCCGTTTTCCTGTTTTCCGGCTGACTACAATATGGTTGTCTTAAAGTCTAATGTAAATAAGTTCTTGATTAGCCGTTCCATATAAGTTATCAAATTTAACAAATTTTCATTACTAATGATTATTATATTGTCCAATTTCTACTGTACACTCTTTGACCCTTATCCTTGAGTGACCTCTTGGCCTTGATAATGTGTTGATACCTATGAAAAAAAAAAAAAGAAAAGAAAAGAAAAAAAAAAAAAGAAAAAGTCCAATGTGAACAAGTTCTAATTGAATCGTCCCCCTAAGTAATCCAAGTTACAAAATTCCCACTGTTTACTATGCTAAAATCACAATGACTAATGTATAGCTATTAACTCTTATCCTCGAGTGGCCTCTGGGCCTTGATAAGTGGTGACACCCATGTAAAAAAAAAAAAAAAAAAAAAAGATTCTTCTCACCAATTGATTTCTTTTGGATTTGTCTCGGAATCGATGTCCAGGCATAAAACCAAATTGCATTTCATTTATGCTTATCTGACTTCAGATTTGCTGCTCAACTATTTTCTCAATCACTTTCAGGGCCTAATCCATCAATTTTAAGCCTCTGTAATTACCTATATTCAGAGTTCATTTGTTATCCTTGTAACAGTTCACAATTGTACTAATAATCCAGTCCCCTCACCCATTTTACTTCAGTTAAAGTTCTCAATAACCAAAAACCTAAGGGCTAACACTTGATCTCTAAATGAAAAACAAATATTTGAATATTTCATTAGGTATCTTTACCTCTCAAACACTGTAGTAAAAAAAAAAGTTATTAATTTTTCTCTTCCCAATTAACCAATTAAGTATATTATAGTAAATCTTTCCTGTTGTCTATTTGTCTTACTGGATTCCAGGACAAGAATTCATCTAGTCTGGTGTAGTATCCAGCTTAATGCTGTTATTTTAAGCAACATCACTTGGAGGTGCACCATTCCTCATACAAGCCACTGTGTGTTAGCCCTATCAAGGAGATCTTATTTAAGCGGCAAATACTATGTGATTCTGAATATTTAGGGTTTACTTATAGGTAAATGTATCCTCATGCCAAGTTGTCCTGACAAACCCTTGCAGAGAGACCTTGGACACTTAAGGACAGTAAGCATTCAATTTCAAAATAACTCCTTTTATGATCCGTCTCATCATCTCAATGCACGGTGTATGAAAAGTCTTATCTCAATGCTGTTTCATCTGCAACCTTCAACATTTCTGCAACATCACCTGAGGGTTCTTTAATCTTCATCTTACACCTTCCTGTACGATTGCTTAATTTTTTATGGCTGGTTCAGATACTGTTACATGTTATTCAATATTAGTTTTATTGTACTAAATCTGAAACTATCAGCAACTTAAAATTGTACTCGGTTTCTGTATTGTGTATTCCTCATTTCAACCAAGGCAATCAAAATCTCCCTCTGTATATTCCCAACAAAAGTTGAACTCCACACAAGAACCACTGAATAATTTGTATCCTTTTCTTTTTTTTAAATGGAAAAACAAATTTAATTGGGAGAGGAGTACCACACTTTTGGTGAGTAATCAACTAGGGACGGTGTCTTGACAAAATACTGATTCCATCACCTCACTATATTAGTGTCAAGAAAGGCATCAACTTTATATAAGTTGAATGTCTTCAAAACAAAATTATTTCAAAGAAAGAATATTTTTTAATTTGAAATTTAAATATTTTTTTAATTAAATTTGGAAAGATACTAGGTATGATATTGTTGAAACAGATGATATTTATCTATTGTTGGCCCAATACATGCCAGCATGTAAAACAGCTGTTAAACTGAATATAATTATATAATTATTTCTGAAATTTTTCATAAATCCCAAGCTACTGTTTTTGTGGTAATATGTTTGTGTAACTATTATCAATAGTAAATTAAAAAAATATTAGTAAAAAAAAAAAAAAAACAATTTTAATGAGATTTGCAAAATCGTGTAAAAGAAAAACGATTTTATGACAATTTTTTTTTTTTTTTTTTTACTAATAATGCTAGAAATTTATGAAAATTTCCCAAAAATTTAAGACTATTTTGTATTTTTAACTAATTTTTTCCTCTACTCAACTCAAATATATTTTATATCCCTAATTTTTTTAGATTGCACAGTACCAGCACTCACATTATATCTGTAAATCTTTTGTAACTTGTTCAATATAACAAAAAAAAAAAAAAAATTTCTGACTTGAATTATTAATTAATACACATGAATATTGGAATTTTTTTTTATCTCACACAGATTGCGGTTACACCAAATCAGATGAAATGTTTTTATTTAAATTTTTTAAGTGTATTTTATTTTTGATATTTTAGCTGGACACACATGGCTTCTGCTTATGATTCTTTGAGAATATGTTTCAACAAAACTTTCATGCCTCTTAAATATTTTTATTTTAATTAGAGATGAATTATTAATTTTAAACAAATACAAAACCTTGCTATTTTCACGCACAAAAAATGCTAAACAGCAAATCTTCAACAATATTTGAACAAATTTCGCTTGTTAAAAACCCAATAATGGAAGCATATCTCCACAAAGTGAAAACTTTTCAAATTCCATAACTTGACTTTTCTGATCCCCATTTTCAAACATTTCATTACCATATCAAATAATTTGCTTCTCTGTTACTCTTATTTAAGGTTTTAGGCATGTAAAATTATGAAACCAGGAAAATATATTGTAGCTAGTTATTAAGAGTTTCCAATCAATTAAATATTGCTAAATATTTTATTAGTCATGAATAACTAAAAATAAGCTCCAATTGGAGAGCTTAGTTTACTTTGGTGTCAGTATCCCATGTGCTAGAAGCAGATGTGATGTCACATGGCCCAAAAAGAGAGCATGTAGAAAGAAGCCATGACTACACTTTGAAGCACACGTGTGAGCTTGTAGCTTCAGAGAAGTCTGGATAAGATGATTAAGCAATAATTATCATCCTCTCTTCGTCCTACTTCCTACTAATTCATAATTTAGAACAAGTCAAATAAATCAATTCTTGTCTTCAACCATGAGTCCTCATTTTGAGCCTTATTTTGGTATTACCATACTTGTTTGCAGGCAGTATTTTTGCTGGGCAAAATCACAGTAAGAGATGCATGCAAGAATGAATGGTCAGCAAGGTACGTTATGAACGTTTATGTATTTCAATTGATTGTAATTGTGATACACTAGACCTCCTCTAAGAGAGTAAGTATATATAACAATAACTGAATTCTAATTTTTTATGGTTTGGGCTTTGCTAATTAAAACAAAAAATGCAGTATTTATTATAAATGAAATCAGACAAAACTTACTGACTTGAGTGAACACAATGACTGTTTCATTTCAGTTTCAAACTTGATACTTACCTGAAAAAAGAAATAAAATGAAGATTAAGAAAAAGGTAGAAGATAAATTATCATGCAAATTCAAAAATAGACTAGAAAACAAAAACCTCATAAATAATATAACAAAACCTGTCCCTACTTAATGTTGCTTGAGAATATTTCTACTTTAATAATTTACATGGCCAAAATACAACTTCTTCACCTACAACAAGTAAAAGTTTAGGTTATAAATAAATGTTGAAAAGGTTTTGTATTTATTTTAAAAAAGTAAAATAATCGTTTATTTTTGCCCCTCCCACTATCAAAATAAAGTCAATTGAGATTTAAAAATAATGTAAAAAAAAAAAAAAAAAAAAAAAAGAATCCGGCTGACATCTTAATTTTTTGCCTGCACAAAACGTCATTTCGGTTATGAATAATTTCTTAAAAATGATCTTGCATCCTTAAAAAAAAAAATAAAAATCAACCATTTATTTTTCCCTCCCACTCCAAAATAAAAGTTCAGTGATTTAAAAATAAATGTAAATAAAGATCAAACTCAGAATCGTGTTTTTGCCAGTTGGCATTTTATTAATTTGCCTACCGCGTTAATGTTATTAATACAGATTATAAAACATATGAATACGTGTGGAAGTAGGTCAAATAAAGTTTGGGAAAATTGCTTATGGAGAAGAGAGAGTATTGCAGGGAAATTCACTAATTAGATTTTTTTCATATTTTTTCAGTGTCATGGGTGCCAGAAAAAATAGTGGCAACTGTGAGAAGTTTAGTTTTTTATTACCTATATGATATTAATAAGAGGAACATTCATAATCGAAACTTAGAAAAGTCAGGTATAGAGTGATGTATATTTGTATATATTGTAATGTTTGATTGCAAAGATCTTAATTTTATTAACGTTTTCATGGATGACATTTTTGGGGGTCATCATATTTTTCAAGCTGAAGTCCAACAAACCAACCAACAAAGCCTCTCAAAGATGTGAGGGCTCATTTAAAAAATTAAATACAATTAGTGGGCATGTGTGTGGGGAGGAGGTTACAGGAAATAAAATCTTAAACACAGCACATTAAATTTGAAGTAATTTTACAAGAAAACAAGGCTATAAGATTAGATGACCAATTTTTTTTCTATTTGACGAGGATAAAACCACAATCTAGAAAAAATATCCTCCAAGCATCAATTTGTTCAACTATCGAACAAAAACCTGAGCCAATATAAATACAATGGAACTGCACATAAATTCTTAGTTTTGAAAATAAATTACACAGAGCAAAAAGAATGAAAATATAGGAATTGAAGCAGAACATTGTCAGGCCTTCAATTATTTCATAAAATCGAAATTATAATGGTTCAGAAAATTCTATTACCAAGCTATGGAGTTATTAAGGGGAGATAATCAGACAGAATGGGCTCTTTTCATCTTGAGAAAGAATGGATACCTACAGAAAGAAAGGTTGGTCATTATGGCAATTCAATTTTTACCAAATCATTTTATGCCAAAATCATGACATCTGGAGTAGGTGTTTTTACTACTAGGGGATACATCTTTGTAATCAGTCTAACAATGGTATCGTTGCTGTTGGGTTGAGATGGCATTGTTCAGTTCTTTAAAGGTCCACCCTTCCATGCTTTACCCTCTTTAAGAGGTTAGTTTATAACTAATCGCCTGAGGTACTCCTACTTCGATGCTCAGACATTTTTTGTAGATCAAAATGTACGAATTGTAGTGTATTGACTTTTCTAAACCATACTTGATCTTGTGTCCAGCCTCCCAGAGGTTAAGTAATTAAAGCTTGGCACAATTAAGTGAAACACACCATCCTTGTTCAGAGCCTTGGTGAACTGCTTGATTAAGCCAAGCTTGATGTGCAGTAGTGGGAAGACTATTGTTTCTGTACACTAGCGGGTCTTGGATGATGTTTCTTTCTTTGTAAGGCACCAATTTCTCCCACACAAGCTAGTCCTTCATTATGTATGCTAAACAGTAATATTTGGAAGGTTGTGAAGTTTTGACTTCAAACATATCCTTTTTTGACATAATTACCAAGAACAATCAAACCTGAATACTTAGTCATTAAAATAATTATTTTCAATCAAAATATATTTTAGCCCCACCAACTTCTAAAATGCTTCACATATGCATACATGAGAACAAAAAGGGAATGGGATGTTTTGGCATGGCAGTTTTAGCTTGGTTGATTAGGCATGGCCGATTCAGCAAAGGGACAATTCAGCATCAACCACGCTATAATTTCATAAAAATTTTATAACTTTTTTTTTTAATTAAGAAAAACAATATGAAAATATATCACCAAGTGTTTTTAAGAAAAATCATGTTTTTGCAAAAACTTTTCGGTTAATAATATTCTAATTGATTTTTTAAGGACTAAAAACCTATCAAATATTTAAGTTCTTTTGGTACATATGCACTTATGTTACCATACTGAAACAACGTTATTTAGAAAGCCATTCTTAACATATGGCGAGGTTGATGTTTTGTACTTTCATCTAACAATTCAATAAAAAAAGATTGTAAATTTCAATTTAACTTGAAAATACTTTTTAAAAAATAGCACAGTGACATAAGTGCATATGCACCGTTTTTTTGTTTGTTTTTTTAAGAAAATCGATATGAAAATATAATCTCCTTGTTGACGACTGAATGTTGTCTGTTTTTGTGTTGTTTTAAATAAACACAGTTCAAAGTTAATGTTTATA
>NC_136504.1:62416518-62441518 GCF_053919585.1 Euprymna scolopes
GATATCCATTCTTTCTCGAGATTGAACGGATACCTTTTAACACAGAAGTACAAAACATATAGATCGTACTTTTCTCAACGGTGTTTTATTTATCTTTTACCAGGAGCTTCGACACAAGGCCAGCTATGGATTTGAAAAAAACAAAAAAAACAAAAACAAAACAACAACAACAAACAGCACACTAGGATGAGGTCTCTCTGATCTACAAATGCCCGACATTCGACATTCCTCGGTAAGGATGCTTCATGCGATTAATAATAAATTAACCCCTCCTAAAAAGAAGGTAACGCCTGGGAGGATGGACCTTCTGAGACTGAACAGAGCCACACCTCTACGCGACAAAGCAACAAGACACTATAACGACCCATCCTCTGTCGTACTAATTGTGAAAGCCGTATCCTTGACTGGTACGAACACACCTACACAAGCTGTACCAGTATTATCTCATAAAAATATATTTATGACAATTAAGTTAGAGGTTTCCGTGTTTCATCCCCGTATAGAATCATCAGGCTAAAATGCATGGAATTCATATTACCGGTTATTTTTTTTTAACCAATCAGATTCATTGTTATTCCGTAGCATAGGGATGAAATACGGAAGTTTTTGTGTATCTTAATTGCCATAAGTATATTTTCATAATTTACTAAAGTCTGCTCACGTATTTATAACTGTTGAAATGAAATACTTAAAATCGATGCATGAATGTCATATCGCCATGGAGATATATTACTATTCAAACACGGCAGTGTTTTAATATATGATCAGGTGTTAGTTTTACTCATTTAGAACTGCTTTAAAGCTTCACCGCTTATTCATTTTGCGAGCAAATTTCAAAATTTTTTTACATTTCATAGGTTACCTTCTCAGCTATATTTTTAAACTAGCAGGACCCGTTAACCGACGTTGTCCGATGGTAGCATGCACCCCCCCCCTCGCGTAAAAAAATTAAAATACGGCTATTGTTATTTTTGTTGTTGGCCAACCGCCAACGTCGTCATGTTAAGAATGGCTTTCGGAATAGACACCCCTATTTTGTATCTGGGGTGGGGTTGTCACAAAATTTGCCGGAAGGTTCAGGGTAATTTTCAGGGTATGGATCAGGGTAATGTTCAGTGCAAGGTATTTTTGTTGACAAGACTGGAGTTAAGGTAGCAAAAAACTCTCGAACCCTCTGTCCCTTAAAAGGAACTAAATTCATGTAGTCATCTGTACGTTACCAAGTATAAATGTAAACAGTATTTCAGAAAGTGACCGTTTTAAGTAAGCTGTAAAAATAAACAGTATAAATAGAACGGTTTCTTCAAGTAACAAACAATTCTTATATATTTTGAACAATATATACATGATTTTGTTTCTATTATAAACGATATCAATAGAATACCTTAGAGATTTAAAAAATTTAAGTGTTAGACTACATAGACAGAATTATTTTATAATTTTGAAAGAAATATTGTTAGCTGTCAATATGTATACTTGAAAGGAAATAAAATTGGGGGAAATTAGTCCCAAACAATTTATTGTGTTTTGTGACCTATTTTCGTATAAAAATATAAACCAAACATGTAATAATAGTTATAAAAATATAAACCAAACATGTAATAATAATTATAAAAATATAAACCAAACATGTAATAATAGTTATAAAAATATAAACCAAACATGTAATAATAATTATAAAAATATAAACCAAACATGTAATAATAGTTAAGTGTTAAATGCGCGCACAGAAATGTTTCAAAAGCAAATAAAATGGTGAAATTGGAAGAAACAATATATTTTTGTTTTGCGTTTCCCAAAACTAATGAAAACAGTAATCCAAGCCCTAAAGAGAAATTTAAATAGCAGCGGGAACCCGTTTTATGAGGAAAAAGATCAGCCCCAGAAGTCAGAATCGAACGTGCAGCGAAAGTTGTAAAAGGAGTTGCAAAGAACGGAAACGCTTTAACCAACTGCTCTACGACGAACGGACGACGTTAAGACCCTCGAAACGACTGCTTTGAACAAACTGGAATCATGATAAGTGGCGAAATGTAAACAGAAGTTTATCTAATGTGGAATAAATTTTCATATGATGACCACTTTAACTAATTTCAGAAAATATATAAAATATGTCCGTAGTAAGTTATTTCGAAATTTTTATCTCCATATATAATATTTTGATTGCAGAAATTCCCCTCTGGACCAAATTACCGTAGGTTTGCAACAAGAGATGCCACATACAAATTTATTATGTCTAGACTATTAGTCACTATCTTATGTAACATTAGAACGACACTATATACACATTTATTCGTTATAATAAAATCCTACATTTCCTCGTAGGAGCAACATCATCACAATCGCACCATCTTCAGACGAAGCAGTTCCTATTTTCCTCTCTAAATCTAAAGTCCTCTTACCGCCCCCAGTCATCACCAGGAATAATTATACACATTATAACTACATTTTCCTGCCACCCATCGTAACTGAATCATAAACTCATAGACATACCATTATCTTTCCAACACAAACTTTGGCTTTTAAATATTTTGCAAACCCATTCATGAGATGTTAATAAACATGACAAACTGCAAGTTCTTTTTTTTGGGATATTTAAATATCTATTTAATCAGTATTATACATGAAAAAGTTTTTTCTTTTACAAAACTAGCTTCTACGGAGAATATATATATATATATATATATATATATATATATATATATATATATATATATATATATATATATATATATATAAAACTTTTGTTTTTACATACTTTGCTATTGAAAATGTTTAAATTACATACAAACTGCAACTTCTCCGAAGGAAAAGAAATTTACATAGATATTGGGTCAACTTGCAATATATTTACATGTTTATATATATATATATATATATATATATATATATATATATATATATATATATATATATATATATATATATATATATATATATATTTCTGGCCCGTTACTTTGTTTACATTTATATGTGTTCCTGTGTGTGTTCCTCTGTGCGTCAATGTGTATTCCCTTCAGCGTGCGTTACCAAAGAAAAACACAACGTTTGCTTTTAAATACTTCGCAAAACCATTTCTTAGATTTTATTAAACATTACAAATTGCAAGTTTTTACATAATAAAATATCTATCTAATCAGTAAAATTTCAGTATTTTTTTTTTACTTTCTGCCTTGCTTCCTCCCCTCCCCCGTTACTTTCCGGTCAAATTATGTGAGGTGTTCACTGTACGGGTCAGCCAATATAAAAGGGTGCTTCTTCATTATTGTAGCGATATCATACAGCCAAAATGATTAATTATATTGAAAAACGCATATACCTACTTGCATTTTTGGTCTATTTAAGTCTTGACCCGATAAAAGGCTGTGCTTCTTCGTTATCGTAAAACATTGATTTTTATTTAGAAACACCATTACAAGCTACATTTTTTTTGTCAATTTATGCATTCTATGATTCAACAAAACAAATGCTTTTCGCAGATATTTCTGTTTTGTCACGTGACATTTGCCATAAATACATGAGAAATAGTTTACATGTTTATTTCCTGCGGAAATTATTCTCTTTAATTATTAACATACGTATATTATTGGATATTTTCAGTATTGCGACATGGCAAAAGTAATATCCACGGGTATTGAGAACATGAGCATAAGAATAATACATTTTGCCTACTATGTTTTGTTTGTTTTCAGCCACAGCAAATACGAAATCTGCATTAAATAAAATATCATATTTAAACGTATTTTACGGCCGAGGAATTCCGAGTGGCCTGCTAATATATACATAATTTCTAATAAATTTTTATAAGTGTAGCTCAGGTTAATAGTCCGCATTTTGACATAATGCAATTCCTTTCTATGTTATTTTATTTTTTTTTTGTTTTGTTTGCTGGCAGCCATATTTCGCTATAAGATTTGTGTTTACCGGAAATAAGTTTTGTTGCAATTTTGCGCACGGGAAATAACATGCCACATTAAGAAGAAACAACTCCACACGATAATGGAATCGACAATAGGAAATAAACCACGCAGAAAAAAAAAATGAGAAAAAATATCATCAAATAGATACTTTTGAATTGACTAACTGTTGGTAATTTGAAATATTAACAAAGCAACCAGATTAAAAAAAAAAAGTCATCACAAAAATCTCGGTAATAATTCTGATATAAATGACACTAGCAAATATTATGACCCGTTTGGTCACTCATTCCGCTTTAATTACATTGTTTTAATAAGGCAAAAGTAAGTTCACAATGCCAGTTAAATACAAATGAAATTAAAAAAAAAATCTTGAATTAGTTGTTTTCTTATCGCTATATCTCCCCCTCTTTCCCTCACTCTTTTTAGTTTTCCCTCTCATCTTCGGATTATATATTTGTAGTACTAATTATGCTAATCTTTTTTGTTCGTAATGAAATATTCCAATTAAAAAAAATTATTCCTTTATTTACTCTACTAGCATGGGTGTCCGGCGTTGCCCGGGTGTTTGGAGGTAGGCAGATATGTAAACATACATATATACATTTATATATTGGTAGCTCAAATTTTTGACCCAAATCGATTAAAAAGCTTACCCTATCTCTGAATACCCTTTATGTAAAATTTCAAATGTTTAGACTAGAAATTGTCTGAGTAATTTGGTAGAGACTGTAGAGGTCAAATTTTTTAAAACTTTGACCCCTATTATGACTCCTTAATATTTGTTGTTTTGGGCTCAAATCAAGTTATTAAGTTAGATCCATGTCCAAGGAACCTATATCTAAAATTTCAATTGTTGATACCCAAAATTGGCGGAGGAGTTTGATAGAGTTCTTAAAGGTCAAATCGTTGAACTTTGACCCCTTAACAGCCAAATTTCTGTCCGAAAACGGATTATAAAGATTTTTCCCAAATCTCAATACCTTTTATATCAAATTTCGAGTTTGTAGACTGAAAATCGACAGAGTTATTGTGTCGGGAAATGTACACAGGCAGACACTTTCACTTTTATAGATATATAGATTACACTCGACTTAGTGCACACACACACACACACACACACACACACACACACACACACACACACACACACACACACACACACACACACACACAAAGAAATAGTGACTAATGGAAACGAGATGAGAGTGTTAGAAACGGTATAAAATAAGAACGCGTGTTACATTACATTCAGCGAGGAAAAGGATGATAGATGAGTCACGTGTTAAGCTAATTGTCATTAAGACCAATTAAAACGATTAAAATTGATGACACAAAAATAATGTTTTTGTTCTTTTTTTTTTTTTCGAACGAAACAGACGTTATAAATAACGTGATGCGTTTATGAAATAGAATAAGTGATTAAAAAAAAATGTTTGTAATAAATGTTATGTAAAACAGCTTACCTGGATCAAATGTCAAGTTCTGGTCGGTTAGTATTAGTTTTCTGGTCAAAAGAAATAAATTGTATAAGCGGTTATGTTGCTTAATTGTGTCAGACTTTATACTGAATGCTGATTCAAGCAGTTTTCGCCAAGATTCAACTGAATCTTTTTTAAAGTTAAAAGAATGAGAACGTTGTAGTTAACGAGAGAATTCAGTGAATTGTAATTTTTATATCTTTTATATTTATATTTTATTTTTATATTTATATTTTATATTCATATTTATATTTTATTGATTATTTTATATTAATATTGTTATGTCTCTTTTATATTTATATTTATATTTTATATTTATATTTTATATTTATATTTTATTTTATATTTATATTTTTACTTTTTATTTTATATTTATATTTTATTTTATATTTATATTTTACATTTATATTTTTATATCTCTTTTATATTTATATTTTATATTTATATTTATATTTTTTATTATATTTTATATTTATATTTTATATATATATTATATTTATATTATTATGTCTCTTTTATATTTATATATTATATTTATGTTTTATATTTTATTTTATATTTTATATTTATATTGTTATATCTCTTTTATATTTATATTTTATATTTATATTTTATATTCTATTTTATATTTATATTTTATATTTATATTGTTATGTCTCTTTTATATTTATATCTATATTTTATATTTTATTTTATATTTTATTTTATATTTATATTTTATATTTATATTGTTATGTCTCTTTAATATTTATATTGTTATATCCCTTTATATTTATATTTATATTTGAATTTATATTTAATATTTATATTTAATATTTATATTTAATATTTATATTTTATATTTATATTTATATTTATATTTTATATTTTATATTTATATTTATATTTTATATTTATATTTATATTTTATATTTATATTTATGTTTTATATTATATATTTATAATTTATATTTTATATTTATATTTATATTTTATATTTATATTTAATATTTATATTTTATATTTATATTTATATTTTATATTTTATATTTTATATTTATATTTATATTTAATATTTATATTTATATTTTATATTTATATTTATATTTTATATTTATATTTTATATTTATATTTTATATTGTTATATCCCTTTATATTTATATTTTATATTTATATTTATATTTTATATTTTATTTTATATTTATATTTTATATTTATATTTTATATTTTATTTTATATTTATATGTTATATTTAAATTGTTATGCCTCTTTTATATTTACATTTATATTTAATATTTTATTTAATATTTTATTTTATATTTATATTTTATATTAATATTTATATTTTATATTTATATTTTTAATTTTATATTTATATTTATATTTTATATTTATATTTATATTTTATATTCATATTTATATTTATATTTTATATTTTTATTTATATTTTATATTTATATTTAAATTTTATATTTTATATTTATATTATATTTATGTTTTATATTTTATATTAACATTTATATTTTATATTATATATTTGTATTTATATATATATTTATATTTTATATTTATATTCATATTTTTTATTAATATTATATTCATATTTTATATTTTATATTTATATTTATATTTTATATTTTATATTTTATATTTTATATTTATATTTTATATTTATATTTATATTTTATATTTATATTTATATTTTTTATTTATATTTATATTTATATTTATATTCATATTTGTATTTATATTTCATATTTATATTTTATTTTATATTTGTATTTTATATTTATATTTATATTTTATATTTATATTTATATTTTATATTTTATATTTATATTTTATATTTTATATTTTATATTAATATTTTATATTTTATATTTTATATTTATAATTATATTTTATATTTATATTTTATATTTATATTGTATATTGTATATTTATATTTATATTTTATATTTGTATTCATATTTTATATTTATATTCATATTTTATATTTTATATTTATATTTATATTTATATTTTATATTTATATTTATATTTATATTTTATATTTTATATTTTATATTTATATTTTATATTTTATATTAATATTTATATTTTATATTTTATATTTATATTTATATTTTATATTTATATTTATATTTTATATATATATTTATATTTTATATTCATATTTATATTTTATATTTATATCTATATTTTATATTAATATTTATATTTTATATTTTATATTTATATT
This sequence comes from Euprymna scolopes, assembly GCF_053919585.1. Lineage (NCBI taxonomy): Eukaryota > Metazoa > Mollusca > Cephalopoda > Sepiida > Sepiolidae > Euprymna > Euprymna scolopes. Next base: position 62,424,139 of record NC_136504.1, read on the forward strand.
ATATTTATATTTAATATTTATATTCATATTTTATATTTATATTCATATTTTATATTTTATATTTATATTTTATATGTTATATTTATATTTTATATTTATATTTATATTTCATATTTATATTTATATTTTATATTTTATATTTATATTTATATTTTATATTTATATTTATATGTTATATTTATATTTTATATTTATTTTATGTTTATATTTTATATTTATATTGTTATGTCTCTTTTATATTTATAATTATATTTTATATTTAATTTTATATTTTATTTTATATTTTATATTTATATTTTAAATATCTTTTATATTTATATTTATATTTTATATTTATATTTATATTTTATATTTTATTTTATATTTATATTTATATTGTTATGTCTCTTTTATATTTTTATTTATATTTTATATTTATATTTTATATTTATATTATTTATTTATATTGTATATTTATATTGTTATATCTATTTTATATTTTTATTTATATTTTATATTTTATTCTATATTTATATTTTATATTTATATTGTTATATCTATTTTATATTGATATTTTATATTTATATTTATATTTTATTTTATATCCATATTTTATATTTATATTGTTATGTCTCTTTTGTATTATATTTATATTTTATATTTATATTTTATATTTTATTATATATATATATTTTGTATTTATATTGTTATGTCTCTTTTATATTCATATTTTATATTCTACATTCATATTTTATATTTTTTTATATTTATATTTTATATTTATATTGTGATATCTCTTTTATATTCATATTTATATGTTTTATTTTGTATTTATATTTGTATTTTATATTTATATTAATATTTGCTTATTTATATTTATATTTATATTTTTATTTTATCTGATATTTATATTTTATATTTATATTGTTATATCTCTTTTATATTTATATTTATAGTTTATATTTTATTTTATATTTATATTTTATATTTATGTTGTTATATCTCTTTTATATTTATATTTATAGTTTATATTTTATTTTATTTTATATTTATATTTTATATTTATGTTATGTTTTACATTTATAATTATATTTTATGTTTATATTTATATTTTGTATTTTTATTTCATATTTATATTTTATATTTATATTTCATATTTATATTTATGTTTTGTATTTTTATTTCATATTTCATTATATATATATATTATATTTATGTTGTTATTTCTCTTTTATATTATATTTATATTCTATATTTATAATTATATTTTATATTTTATATTTTATTTTATATTTATATTTTATTTTATATTTATATTGTTATCTCTCTTTTATATTCATATTTTATATTTATATTTATATTTCATATTTATATGATTTATTAATATTTTGTATTTATATTGTTATATCTATTTTATATTTATATTTATATTTTATTTCATATTTTATTTTATATTTATATTTTATATTTATATTTATATTTTATATTCATATTATTTATATTTTATAGTTATATTATTATATCTCTTTTATATTTATATTTTATATTTATATTTTATTTCATATTCATATTTTATATTTATATTATTATATCTCTTTTATATTTATGTTTTATATTTTACATTCATATTTTATATTTTATTTTATATTTATATTTATATTTATATTGTTATATCTCTTTTATATTTATATTTATATTTTATCTTTATATTTTATATTTATATTTTTTATTCATAATTTATATTATATTTTATATTTATATTTTATAATCATATTTATATTTTATATTTATAATTATATTTTAGATTTTATATATATATATATTTTATATTTATATTGTTATATCTCTTTTATATTTATATTTATATTTTGTATGCATAATTATATTTTATATTTTGTTTTATATTCATATTTTATATTTATATTTTATACTTATATTATTATATTTATTTTATATCTATATTTTATATTTATATTTATATTTTATATTTTATTTCATATATGTATTTTATATTTATATTTTCATGTATCTTTTATATTTATATTTATATTTTATATTTATACTTTATATTTTTGTTTATATTCATATTTTATATTTATATTCATATTTTATATTTTATTTTATTTATATTTTATATTCAAATTGTTATATCTCTTTTATATTTATATTTTATATTTATATTTATATTTTATTTATATTTTATATTTATATTGTTATATATCTTTTATATTTTCCAAGCCTTTTCTTTAGTTCCTGTTGAATTCAGGAAGATGTGATACAGGGCCGGAAGGCGGGATTGAAAATCTAACGTCCAAGAAGCAGAACACTCTGGCCTACAAAAATGCCTTGGAAGATAAAGTATGTGAAGGAGGACTTCTAAAAACTACGTAGAACCCTACCCTAGCCCAACAAAATATATGGCCACCTAACTTAAATAGTCCATACTCTATTAGACTGATTATTTAGGATGTATGCTCAACTTGCTGTGAAAAACACCACCACCCTTAAGGTCAGATAATTCACTGGTCGAGATGACATTTTTTATGTTTTGCATAACAACTACCAAATGTGACAATTAATGCGATGATACTTATGTCGATTTCGACGTACGATGTCCGCGACAACAACTAAGTTGTTCAAAAATCTACACAGATGATTTGACTATAGTGGTGAAGGCATTGTGTAGAACCAATCACTATTTTTGGTACAACTGCTAATCTCAGTCGGTGCAATAGCTGCCTCAGGACAGAACAGGCAGGTTTTACATCAGAGTGTTTCTTCTCTTAGCTGCATGTCTTAACGAAGACTGAAGGTTCATCGTTCCCAGTTAATTAAACGCGCCTCCAAATACCAACCTGGAAATTTCTATGTCCTGGTACATGCATACAGCGCCTAACATCCTCAAATGGTCACACATATGATACTGCCCAGGCTCATCGTTGCTTAACTTCGGTGATCTGGTCAGAACCGGTGTTTCAACGTAATTATACCGTATATAATTAATGTAAGAAGTACGTTGTAACCTTTGATTGCAACTAACGAAACGTATTGTAACAACAAAGGTATGATTTTAAACAACAAAGGTATGATTTTAAAATGATTAAAATATTAACGATTAAATAGTAAAAAAAATTGAATGTTTACGCCCGTTGGTCAATCTGCCATGCTCAAGTTTTAAATCGATGTAATATGAATTAAGCGTTCTTATATTTTGTATTATCATGTTTCGCTATCTCTGGTTAAACCAGATTGATCACTGGCCATTAATTAATTAAGCATTCTCATGACAATTTTCTAAGCATATTTATTTATTTATTTGCGAACTGTTATCCTCATCTTCATAATTCTCCATAATTACTGAGGATACAATCAAGAGACTCAGCATTCCTATCCCGTCGTGGTTAACCACCCGACGAAGGTCAAAGGAATAGTTGGCTGAAACGTCGTGAAACAACTACTATGAAACAAATTACTCATTTCAAAGAATTCCAATAATATAAATAAGTTTTCTAAGCCTTGCTACTTCCGTGTTGGCTTATACCAAATTAAAAGTAAGTGCTTTTGTTTATGTCACCAACATTAGAAGATTGCCTCACTGGACTGACAGACCCTTTCTATACGTCTGTTGTTATTTTTGATCAGTTTCATCACTTATAATATTTCATATTGCTTGAGAATGTCGCGTCGTGGAATTTTAACATTAGAGGTATCTAAAAAGGATGCTATCGGCTATGGCAATCGGTGATTGGAGAGGTTTCTTATTGTTGATAAACGAAAGGTTTGTATTATGCTTCACAAGACCAGACTGATCACTAGGGCTAGGACAACAGCATATTTTTTTCATTGTTTTGACTCTCGAGTGTCTATCTGTTTATATCTTATATGCTTTTATATAGAGTGATGTGGTTCTCGGTTGATTAAATGTGTCTGTGTCGGATATATACTAGAGTCAAAACAATGATAAGAATATGCTGTTGTCATAGCCCTACTGATCACTGACATGAATATTTAAAAAAATAATAATCAGTTTCCTAAGCCTTATTAGTTCCGTGTTGGTTCATACACAATTGAAAGCAGGTGTTTTTGTTTGCCACACAAGCACTAGAAGATTGTCTTACATGGCTAACAGACTCTTCTATCCGTTTTTCTTTTCATCAGAGTTTCCTTCTCCTAGATGGATCCCTTTCATCATGGCTGAGGATCTTCATCTACCCCCTACATGGTAATCTTGTGTGATATTAGAAGGAAGATAACAGGTGCTACACTTTGGGCAAGGAAGAGGCGTTTAGCTTCTTGAGGTATTATACATATCCTCGTACCTAAATACATACAGCATCTAGTATTCCCAATGGTTACCCATCTGGTACTGGTCAGGCCCATGATTGCTTAACTTAGGTGAGAACCGGTGTGCCAATATGATTATGCCGTATGCATGTACTTTGTATAGGGTCATTTTTTCCTATCAACATCCATTATTATTACTTAAGAAAGTTGTGATTTCAATCAAGTGAGAATATTTGGTTTGTCACTGATTATTTGTTTATAGATCAACGCACACATAGCTTGATCAATCGTCTCCTAACTTGATTAAAATATCGGTTATATTCGAACTTGGAACTGATTTAATTTTGAGGTCAGAGTTCAAGATAAGGTTGCGGGAAAAATGAAAGTCACACGTTTGGCAACAACTTCAGTTCTCTTCGTAGTAGAGGTTCTCTACTTGGACCATAGTGTCGTCAACCAAGTCTCGCATCTTAACTAATCTTGATCTTGACTTGGAAAAAGTCGAAATTGTGACATTCCCATTTTTCTAAATTTGGTGTATGGCTCCCGTGCTTTTTGATAGCTGTAACCACCATTCAATAATTTAAGCTGAATCACGCAAATAGTATTAGGTTATCAACGTTTTTATCGCATAATTTCATAATAATGTGGAGAAATAAGTTCTAGATGGGATTTTGAATAGTCTTCATGTTCCAACTGAAGGTATGCAGTCTTTGAATTCACTTATGTTCGTGTTATATTTCGACTACGTTTCGGCCGACGTATTCTCCAATCGTCGTCAAGTATACCATTCATTTGCAACGATGATTATTTGTGTAATCTGGTCTTTTCTGCGTATTTAAATCCGATGAACTGTTTATTTTGATTTGTATTATTTGGAGTATTCCGACTATTTTAATCGTGGTTGTTATTTTCACGACGATTCGATCGTTGTTACCTCTGACCTTCTTCATATCGGAAAGCTCAGTGACTCCTTTCCCAGGATTACCTCACTTACCCTTGATCCTCACGTTATTATGCTGAATATTTTGCAAAAGAAGGCATCAAGTACAATTTCTAAGTCTTTGATAAACATGACGAAGGATTAAACCCTACCCTCCTGACTCACTGGCGGATAGCTTAACCATAGTATAAAACGGACTTGTAAATTATGTTTAAAGATACTTTTATTTCTCCAAATACACGTATGCATGAAAACTGCAATTTAAAACAAGGTTCAACATAAATACGCGGGAAAAATGTTAAGCAATATTTACGAATAAACGAAACACACATGAAGTAAAATTATCGATTTAAATAAAAAAAAAAGCGACACCAGATACATCGAGACTGACGTGGTCGCTAAAGTGAAAAATGTAGAATATATGTATTTCTATTAACGCAAGGGCACAGTTATGTTTAAAAGGTGCAAATTATTGTTATCCGCAGGAACTGGCTTCTTATTTTAGTAATGAGAAGTATAATCTACACTATTATATAAAAGGAACTTAATGTGAGTATGTGTAGTCGTTACAAATGGGCTCGAAAACTGTTTGGCCGATTTTTATAAAATTTCACACGAAAGTACTTTATGTGCCCGCCAGTGTTTTGTAGATAGGTTTTGTATCGAAATGTCTGCGATAAGAATCGATAATCGATAATTGAAATAATCTGATCAAAGAAAGAAACAGTCGATTTCGATCAAAGTTAACACCTTACACAGCCTAACACCACAAATGCATTTGAGCAGTTTGATTACAACACAAGTCGAAGGACCCGACATATAAAATCAAGATTGGTTCTTTGATATGACAGGGGCGCGTTCAAAATAAATGTTTCTGTTTAAAGCACGAATGCACCATAATACTTAACTTTTGCATTTTTAACTTTAATTCCAGCCATTATATATCAACAATAATTTTATAAAATCAACGTTTGGTTCTCTACCGTGCAATGTGGACTATAATGTATTGCGGACTTAGTCACTAGGGGGGGGGACATGTGGAGCTTCTTCTCGGTGCACCGCGACGTGTCTCCAACTAGATTTAATTGAAAAATGAGCGATTTGATTGAAAAATGGGCGATTTGATCGAAAAATGGGCGATTTTACTGATTTCGATGACAATAAAAATATGGGAGTGTGAAACATTTGTTGATCATCATTCAATGCCAGGCAATGTCGGGTCACCATGCTACTATTAAAATACTGAAAGAAATTAAGTAAATCTTAAATGCAACAATAATTAAATATTGACATAAGTTTTTGCCTCTTTACTTGGTGACACTTTAGAGAGGGTGTTCTTCTGCTGTTGCTGAGCATCCAATGCTTGCCTTTCGTATGAATCAGATGATTATTGTTGCCATTTGTTTCTCTGGTATCTTTCTAATTAGAATTCTTTCTAGAAAGACATCAGGGATCACGTGACGGATGCCAACATCCTCAAGTGAAAGTGTTTCTGTGGAATGAACTGTCACACCCTAGTTGTCAGTCCGTGTAATTAACCACTTAGTAACCGTCAACTCTCTGCTGCTACGGATGTTGATGGTGATCATCATTATTATCATGATCAAGAAGGAAAAAGAATGGGAAATTTTCATAAAACATTTTTTCCGCATTTAAAAAATATGTATTAGAAATAAATAAATAAATAAATAAATAAATATATATATATATATATATATATATATATATATATATATATATGTTTTGTTTCTTTATTTCTCTATTAATGAATTTCTTTGGTACATTTAAAAAATCTCTTTTACCGCATGCGTTTGGACGGTTTCTCTACATCATCGTTGATGTGGTTGTCTAATTATGACTGCCATAAAATTATTGAATTTTCTTTTTGCTTAACAACGTCTGACTCTTCTAGACAACCGTGTTGCATTTCCTGCTGAAATCGGTACTAGCAACTCTCACCGCGCAACAATTTCATTTCAAGTAGAGGACGCCATATTGTGCGCATAATAGAACGAGCCGGTTCTATTGTTAAGTATTTGTGTTTGCAGCTCGCAATTAACGACAAATGCCTGGCAGTATGCAAGACGGCATCCATCTTTGAGTTGCAACGAATTTTAATAACTTCTTCGGCATGGCATAATGTCTATGTACGTGTCCCCGTGTGTATGCACGTATTTCTGATGCTTCTTCTACATCTTCTCATGTATTCGTGTGTGTTTGTATTCGTGTAGTTAAACGTATCTATTAATTAATATCACGTCATTCATGGCAATCTAGAAAAGAAATGGTACGGGAATATTATAAGAGTTGATTGACACCGGTATCGCTATTAACTAAGTCTGGCACAAGTTTACCAGGACAAGCGTTAATATCTGCTCTTCAAATTCTTCAGTTTTCGGTCAGTGAAAGAGTAATTCTTCTAGACTGAGGTAATTGTTACTTTTATTTTGTACTAATCCAGAGTATCCCTTTAAGGCAGATGGATTTTACCATAATGTGTAGGACTAAAATAATACTGGAATATTAGTTCATATGTAATTATCTTTTCGCGACTACAAAGTGAGACACAAGGCCAGTCTTTAATTTGGGGAAAATCTAGCTAATCAAAACATGGGCACTTTGAATTGAAACAAAAAGGCTGATACAGAGAGGAATTCATTGACCGGTGAAAGAAACGAAGAAGTGTAGTATAAACAGCAATGTAGTATGAAAACAAATACTACACATTTCCTTTAGACAAAAAACGATCTCTTAGGTTGACTAATGTTTAGTCGAGTAAATAAAATTTCAATGCAAATAGAAATCAAATGTACAAAAAGCAAAAAAAAAAAAACAAAAAAACAAAAAAAAAAATAAAATAAATAAAAAAAAAAACAAAAAACAAAAACAAAACAAAAAAAAAAAAAAAAAAAAAAAAAAAAAATTAAAACAGGAAAATTAAAAATATAGAAAGATTAGAAACTTAAAAATTACATTTCAACGCAGCAAGGTTTCATAAGAAGAAAAATGGTCTAATCAATCAGTCAACATGATTTATATTATTTTTTGTTTTAGTATTTAAATTGACTTTCTGAAATACATAAAGGGAGTAGTAAATAGAGAAAAAACAAACAAACAAAAAACAAAAAAAGACAAAAAAAGACAAAAAAGACAAAACAAAGAACAAAAACAAAAACAACTCGACGATCTTATAAACAAGGCCGATAACCATTAGTCGCGTGCTCTCGTGTAATGAATGAATCCGTGAATGTAGGATTGACATGAAATTCTTAAAGATAAACTTAAATGACCGACAAATGGACTGAAATGACAAATAAATAAAAAGTAAATGATTTAGAATGGCTTTAATGCTTAAAAAATAACTGGAACCCTTCAAAAACAACTTGAATGATCTGGAGAATGACTTGAATGGCTTTGATACTGGTTGTAAAGTGGGTGATCATTTTAAATGAAATTAATACAGAAAAGTGATCTCCCACTTTATATCACAATGTTACAAACATAAGTACAGCATGTAGTAAGAACAGATACTACACTTTTATTTATTTGCTCCACCACCGAGCAAATTAGGCACAAGGCCGATTTTTTATGTGAGGAGTGAAGGGGAACTGGGGACCTGCTCCCCGGGGAGTAGGGGAACTGAATAGTGACAATTGGTATGAAGGGTTTCCCCTACATTGACCAAGGTCTTATATGGGAGGTTGCCCCCACATATGGTCTTTGCTTGCAGTATCTGCCGGAGCAGATACTACACTTTGATCTTGGCCAAAAGGCCAAGAAAAGGGTATTTATTTCCCCTCCCCCTCCGGGCAAATTAGGCAGAAGGTCGATTTTTAATGTGAGGAGTGAAGGGGAAATGGGGCACAACTCCCCGTGGAGTAGGGGAGCTGGTAGGGGAATTGGTATGAAGGGTTGCTCCTACATTGATCAAGGTCTTATATGTGGGATTGCCCCCACATATGATCTTTGCTTGCAATATCTGCCGGAGCACTTTTATCTTGGCCAAAAGGCCAAGAAAAGCTTAAAAAGCTAAGAACAGCATCTATTAAAGACAGACCTTTAATCTTAACCAAAAAGGTCAAGCACAAAAATGTTACGGACCGATCGACAAACCGACCGACCGACCGACCGACCGACCAACTGACCGACGGACCGACAGAGTTACTTAAAGAGTTGCTTGCACGCGACTAAAAAGTTCGAACTGGAAAGTACCTGAGCACAATATGTTCTTTTAAAAGAAATGTTTGGCTCTGTATAAAAGCGTAGAAGAATAAAACGAGGAAAAAGGTTATATATGAAATAGAAGTAACAAAAATGAATGACCAACGAAAGAATCGTATCAAATCAAAATGATAGCGTGAAAGGAAAGATACAAAGCAATTATTAACTTGCTAACTGACAAGTTTAACTGTACAACTAAGCGACGAGATTTACAACTCGCTGGATAATTTCGGATCTCCAGAAAAAATGGTGTCAAAAGGCAACAATATATCTTAGTTGAATTGGGCAAAGTGAGCATATTTGATACCAAAATGCTCACACAAGTAGAGTATTAACTGAGTTTTGGATCAATAGGTTGGTTGGTTGTTTTTGTTTTACGGCATATGCCGAATCCAAAGATTTTGAAGAAAAGTTTTTTTTTAATAGAATATATTTGTTGCTTTCACGTTGGTTTCTATTTAAGCCATAGTTGGGACCCTAGCAGGTACTACCACTCCGGGTCAGAGTGGACCTGGGAGCAATGGTAATTAGAGGGTGGCTCCACACTCCACAAAGCCCACGAGCTGGGGCCTCACCACTGGATATAGTTTAAGGTCATATCCAGGACCCCCATTGAGGGACTTTTACCCTCTGCAGGGGGGCAGTCGGCGTATTCTAATGCCCCACCGACAGGGCCTTGGATCAATAGGATCAATCTTCGCGAAAGCTCAATAGGCATGATACCACAAACATCTCGATATTATACAATTGATAATACAGTAGCCGCTTTTAGTGCTATCTAAGTTATCGCTCTTATATTGTCACTCGGAAGCAGTAGCTAGACAAACTGTCAATCCTGTACCTTCAACCTGTCAGACAAGAGCGGTCTAGACTAGTCACGTTAACATAAGTGGCAAGCAAGCATCCCCAAATTGCTCAGTTTGAGAGAAAGAGAAGAAATTGGGATTGAGAAGATGGCGTTCATTGTTCTTGTTAGGAAACAAGGCCAAATACTAGGTATCTTTAGTGAGTTCCTGTTGTGGTACCTCTGCGCCTGCTTAATAGACAAAGAAAGAGTGTGAAAGCTGGGCGATAGGCAAATGTAATGGACAGACATCGTGCTGCGTAACTCCCGACATAGTTCCCTGTAATCATGGTTCCAAATAGTAGCCTCTTATGTTCAAGTGACAATATATCGTGCTTGGGTGCATAAGAGTAAAATAAATAAATAAATAAATAAATAAATAAGATGTATGGGTCTTTTGTTATACATTAACCAGAAAATACAGAAAGAAATAAACCCAAGTTAGTTACAAATATATGCTGCCATATTTTAATATGTGCCACGTAGAACACTATTTATTGCAGAGTACAAAATCGATTTCGCAATATAGTTGGGATTATATTTCTTGTGCTAACAGAAGAGAGGTTGCTAGTCTTTCTCTAATCGATTGTTATTTCACTCTCTGGTTCTTCTCTATAAAAAATTCGCAGCAAGAACTCATCTTGGTATCTCAACCCAAAAGGACCCCCCCTCTTTCTTCCTTCGTGTGCCTAAGATCAGGTGGAAGATCCATGAAAACAATTTCTTTCCAAGAACTTCTCATCCGTGGAATACATTACCATGAGGCTGTCTCCTCGCAGTCTATAACATGGCCATTTTTAAATGAAATGAGTCTTTCAGGAGTAAAGATTCATCATTGAATTCATCCACGCAAAAAATAAAAATAAATAAAGAATAAAATTAAAATAAATTGAAGCGATCGTTGAACGTTTACGAAGCCGATGCAGTTGATGTCAGCATAGTTAGGGGATGGGTTCGTCGATTTCAGAGTGCCGACAAATATGTGAATGGCAAACTGCGCTTCAGACATTTATGATTTGGGCATCAAAAGAGGTTGGCAAAAGTTCATTAAGAATGGTGGTGACTATGTAAAAAAATAAATTCTGGAGCACAAAAGGTCGCTCGTTTGAATGTTACCACTCCCATCTTCGTAGCTCTTCAATGTTTTAGTTTTTTTTTCTCAAAAGATAGGAGTCCTTACTTCTGGAGCGACCCTCGTATAGTTATTTGTTTCGTTTTGTCTTTGTTTAATTTAATTTACCATTGCTGATCATAATGATAAAACGATAAATATTGATTTTAAACAACCAGTAAAGCTAACAACGACAGACCCCAATCCTCCATAAGTGTATTTTTAAATTAGCGAGAATATATACATACATTACCTGGCTTATTACGATGAAAACAATAACAAAAACAACAAATATAACTCTATAACTAAATATTTAAATATTTAAAAAAGAACCGAACCAGAACTGGTCATTGCATCGGACGTCCACCTTAAGTCAAGTACAAATATACAAAAATTTATAGACACTAGAAATCATTGTAAGAATGAAATAGCTGCGGCCAAGAGAAGGCATATCAAGATGACTAGGAAGCATAATGAGTCGCAGAAATTAAGAACTCGCAATTTTGGGAAAATTTATAATTATATGGTGAAAAGTAGGTAATCAATAATCCTCCAATATCCAAGAATCATTAGGTTGCTTGCACGACAATCGAAAAGGCTGACGTGGTTACCCGACACTTCGACTCCAAATCCATTAGAACCCTCTCTGTTATACTAATTAATAAATGCTCCACTGAGCTAGCACTCAACCATATATATATATATATATATATATATATATATATATATATATATATATATATATATATATATTCATAGTCATCGACACACAGTCCTGTTTCGTTGTATCACAACTCATCAGTGCCGCTAGACTAGCACCTCTCCCAAGCCAAGGATTGAACCTTGGACCGTCATGATGACAGTCGGTAGTTCTACCCTTCGACCACGGAAGCGATGCTCGCAACTAACCTCTCCGAATGTCTATTTAAATAAACATCCGTCCGCCACTTGTAAAGTGCTCAAACCGCTTGTTTGTAAACAAACCGCGAGCTTCGCATTTTTCAGCCAAATTCTGTGTTTGAATATATGGTTAAGTGGCAGTTTTAGTCATTTAGAACTGCTTTAAAGCTTCACCGCTCACTCATTTTTCGACCAAATTTCAAACAGTTATTACAGTTTATAGATCACCTTCTCAGTTATATTGTGGACATTTCTTTTTTCAATTTTCGTTCAGTAAAACAAAAGTTATGGTAAATTTAGTTGTGTTCAAAATCGTAAAGAAAATACGTAAGAAGGTGAGCGACGTTTTTTATGACTGGTTTCCATAGCAACCACCTCGCTTCAGCGACTACTGTTGCTACCAATTCACCGTTCTCGCGAAAAGAGAAGTAACAAGTGAAACAAAGCGAATGAAAGAATGAAAGGGAGATAATTGGGGGATCTTATTGAAAGCAGACGAGTGCCGTACATTGTTATTACATACGTGTATGTTATGTTTATGGGGCAAAAAAAAAAAAAAAATAAAACCGAAATTAAACAAAGAACAAGTGAATTTACTGAAGCCTGGAAAAATCATGGATTACAATAGAAAAATGCAAGCATGAAAAGTAATATGGTTAAGCTTAAACATGGAAAGTAAAGGACTACTTGTTAAAACTGGAAAAGAAAAGGACAATATATTCTAGTAAAAAATCTAATAAATTTATAACTTAAAATATTGTAACATTACGAATTGATTATATAATGTTACACTTTGAATTAAAAAAATTCTTAACACTGCAATATTTCAAGTTATAAATTCATTATATTTTTTATCAGAATATCTTGTCCTTTTCTGTTCCAGTTTTAACAACTAGTCCTTTACTTTTACATGTTTAAGCTTAACTATATTACATATTACTTTCCATGCTCGCATTTTTCTATTGTGATATATATATATATATATATATATATATATATATATATATATATATATATATATATATATATACTTGTGCAAATGGAAACTCAATTAACTTTCTTGGAGTTATATTTTTGGATTATACCGTCATTGGATTATTTACCTTTCACCAGACTATCCATTCATGTGTAATCACCTTTTTATTCACCATATACCCTTTGCTCCACTTTTTGTTATCAAGTAAGATCTTTGACTTACTTGTTGTTTCATCAAATACTTTTGTATGCAAAATCCGATCCCGCATTTTGCCAATTCCTACCCTCTGATGAGAAGGAAAGTATTTTTTCGAAACTCCGCGGATTAAGGACTATCCACTTATCAAGTGTTTCCTTTTCAGATTAAATATGTTTTTAACTCTTTTTCAAAGTGTTTTTAACATGTTTTATTAACTGTTTGCTCCTATATATATATATATATATATATATATATATATATATATATATATATATATATATATATATATATATATATATCGATCCTGGCTTGAGGTAGTTGCTTGTTTAGCCGCACTGATGAGCTGTGAAACAGCGAAACAGTGGCTGACATATATATATATATATATACATATATATATACATATATATATATATATATATATGTATATATATATATGTATATATATATACATATATATATATACATATATATATATATATATATATATATATATATATATATATATATAGTGGTGGAACTGTGTTTAAAGTACGAGTTGCCATGACACAACTAAAATGTTATTTAATTTTTGCAGCGTATACATAAAAAGCATACATCTACACTTCTCATCCTTCGTTCATTTTCGTTCACGGCTTATGTGTGTTCTGTTCTCTCGTTTTCCTTATTGCCGTTTTTTATCAAAACAGTTGCCCGTGTTTATGTCTCCATTTGGTTTTTATTTGCTATATGACATTGCACTCTTTATTGGAAGCTAAGAGAAATGTCTTGACGCCAGCAAATATCTCCAGCCGAAAACTCGCGAGAATGTAGACGAGATGTGATGAAAGCGCTCTTTTCTTTCTCTGCGCGCCAGTCGAAACGACAGAAGAGACACACAACGACGTGTTTGCGCCATTATTCTAACCAATGCAAGAAGGCGAAAAAGAAGGTAAACGACTAAAGTAGAAAAACGCCAAGGGCGCGGCTAACAATCTAACTGTGCTTTTTTTCTTTCTTATTTTCTCTTCACAAAAGTCGCGCAGAATTTTATTAATCTTTCACAATTAGAAGACACTTAAGGAACTGACAGAAACAAGTTTGGATTGTATGTTAGCAGTTGGATTACAAAGAACAGACGGATACAAGAAGACAAGGAATATTCACAAGATGGAGAAGGAACAAAATTACCGGATTCAATAATTATTAACAGACGGATTTCAAGACGAAGCGAATGATTAAAATTTAAAAATACGAAACTACGGATTGATGAAACTAACTGGAAAAAGACAGAAGCAGACGACAATAGTTGCAAGAAGAAACGTATATAAGATATACAAGAAAGAAAAACAAGAATTCGTAAAACCAAATAAAAACGTAAATTAATGCAAATTTCAGCATAAAAACGATAAGAAGGATACTTTGAAAAAGTTATAGATTTATATTTCGAAAACTTTAATAATGAATAAAAAGACAAGAAAGAATATACATAAATAAAATCCCAAAAATAAAAACAAAAAATAAAAACAAAAAATAAAAACAAAAAATAAAAACAAAACAAAAATGATTAATAAATTAACAACAAACACTATAAAACGTTAAAAAAAAGAAAACAGACAAAAATATGAAAAAAGTAAATACGTCATCGCCTCAACTAATAGAAAAGAAACCTCAAAAGGTAATTTTATTTCTTAAAATTAAATTATGAAACTCTTTGAAGCAGCCATTTTATTTATAAACTATTTATAACTACCCGGTGTTGCCCGGGTGCAAGGACAGAGGAAACAATTTCAAATATACTCATGTTTAAAATTTGTCTTTAAATTATAAGATTTCCCTTATTTTTGATTTCAATTAATATTGACACTAAATTTTTATATTTATCAAAGTTATGCATACACGAGAAACACAAATGTACACATACAATCTTCCTAATTTATTAAAAGAAATGGAATAATGAACACAATTCGTCCATTAGCAATTAAAATAAGATAATCTACAAATGCGAATCTTTTATGTAGCATAACTCTTTATTATATTCACGGATGACATAATCAGTCGGTTAACGCAATCAAAATATTCGATTCCTTAAAAAGCTAATACACATAAATAATCTATTTATTATAATTATTAGTACTAATAATATGTTCGTGTTGGTTGACTGAAAAATACTTACCGTAAACGATTTAGTGTAAACGATTATTTAAAAAAAAGAAAAAGAAAAGAAAAAAAAAGCCGACTTCATCGTCCGCATTGGTACCTATCAGACCAATCACACAGTTCCTTAAACTGGATAAAACACCCGAAGTTGATAATAATAACTATGCATAAAATAAAGTCAATCTCTTTATCGATTTTCTGTCATCGATAGCTTTTCCCCCCACAAAATCAATATTTAATACTGCTTCGTTAGTGCTTTGAGTAGGCCGTTGCAGCACATTGTTAGGAAATATAAAACTTGATTCGATTTAATGACTTTTGGATAATATTTTGACCGGGTTGGAATTATTTTTATACGGACGCCATTTTAAAATGGCGACGTAACTGTATTCGTCAATAATATTTTCTAAAAATAACAACACAAAACTTGCATATTAAAGAAATATAAATATAAAGTAAAGTACATTGCAAGAAAAATACAATTGGGCAACGCCGGATAAAGACAGATGCTTGTATATAATTACAGCACCTTGTTTTAAAATTATTTTTTTTAACAGAACATAGAAATACAAAGAATTATGACATCAGCATTTATGGGTACTTCCGTGGCTCATACGTCAACTTTTGGGAAAACCGGTTGAATATTTTAAAAAATTTTTTAATTAATAGATATACATGCATACTGAAACAAACAATATCTTGGATTTTGGAAGAAGGAAAATATAAAGAAGCTTGGATAATACCTGTCCCAGGACGGATAGAATTAATTCCCCGATCAGAACAGTTTTGCATTAATATTATACCTCCTTGTGAAAATTAAAATACAGACATAATCATTCTATACATTACATCTATAATCATTATTCCAATTTTCAACAAAATCCATTACATGGCTTTAATTCTAGACAACATCTACAATTTAAAGCTTAAACTTAAGGGATTTTCTAAAAGCAAGTAAAATTCGGGGAATCTTACTTATTTTTGGCTTAATCAGATGGATCAAATTTTAATACAAATCTGAAATATTTTAAGTTTCAAGTGAAAAGTTGTGTTCATGCAATCCCCTAATACATTTAAAAATATTCCAAAGTCACTGAAAATTGGAGAATATTCATTAATTGATATCTAATAGCTATTTTTAAAATTTCATATAAGTCAGATACACCTGACTCTTCACGAACGGCTTCCACCTTTCTCCGCCCTCTTTGCATAAAACTAATTTAAACTAGATATAGCCAACATTACTCACTCTTTCGCCAGGGATTGTGTTCCAAAATTCATAATGATCGGTTAATTAGTTTAAGAGTGAATCCTGTAATATATATATATATATATGCGTAACTTCATATAAATATATATAAAATAAAAAAAGAAATCTTTATACAAGTTGACTGGTTCCCCACAAAAAATAAATACGAATTTTTAATTGTTATTCTCAAGTCAATTAGGCTAAAAAATAATATATGAAATGGGGTTTGATCGATACTTTTATTCATAAAATAGTAATTAGTTATGTTTTGTTTAAATGAAAATTTGTTGAATAGTATTTTTGTGTATACTATTATTTATAGATAGAAAACGCAAATAAACAAACATAGGAACTCGAATCAAAAAGATATGGAAGAATCTCTATCCATGTCGACTGACAATTTCACCTGAAGAAAAGAAAAAAAAAAAAAAAAAAAAAAAAGGAAGCCATTTTGTGATAAGCTATAACGCTACGTTCTCTTGCGTTTATTGTCGCGCATGGCAACCTCACCGCCTCATTTTCCACAGACCACCTGT